>NC_081184.1:126784142-126989251 GCF_029867415.1 Vicia villosa | reverse complement strand
GGAGGATGTCCCATATTTCTTTAGTCGTTTTGTAGTGTGACACTCGCAAGAATTCATCAAGAGCTAATGCAGTAGTGATGATATTCTTGGATTTCAAACCACATTGCACAATCCCTTTATCTTCTTTGGACCAATCCTTCTCAGGTATGATTAATACAACACCATCAACTGTGTGTGTAGGAACAATTGGTCCATCTTCCACATTTTTCTAAATACCACGATCCATTCCATCTATAAAGAATTTAATTTTCTCTTTCCATAACGCATACCCTTATCCATTAAAGGATGGAGGTTTGTTCAGTGAATAGTTTGAAGTCATCCTTCCTCCTGAGACGATTTGACCTTAACGGGAGTTAGGCTCTGATGCCAGTTGCTGAACAAGTGACCTCAAGTACAAGAGGGGGGGGGGGGGGGGTGAATTGTGGTTTTTGAAAAGTGTGGATATTTTTCCCTTTATCGATTAAGATCATGTTAGTAATATTTTTTAGTAGTAAAGGGTAGCAGAAGTAAAATAAATAAAATATAGGCTAAATTACAGTTTTGGTCCCCCTATTTTGGTCAATTCACGAAATCAGTCCCCCTATTTATTTTTTAAACAGTTTTGGTCCCTCATGTCCATTTTTCGTCCAAAAAATATTGATTTTTCAGTTTTTTTGTATTCGTGGGATACTTTCTGAACGAGAGAGAATGTAGAGAGCGTTTTTTGGAGAATGAAAGAGATGAACGGACAAGTTGGGAGAAAAAGACGACGATCAGAGAAGACGATTAAAGGAAGAAAACGTCGTCAATAATTAATATTTCTTATTCCAAGTCAATAAAAGTATGCTACGTATCTAAAAAATAGTACACAACAATATTTTTTGAATAAAAAATGGACATGGGGGACCAAAACTGTTTAAAAAATAAATAGGGGGATTGATTTCATGAGTTGGCCAAAATAGGGGGACTAAAATTGTAATTTAGCCTAAAATATATTGCAGAAAATTAAAGAGAGTAAGGATAGAAAGATTGCACCAGAGAGTTATCCAGGTTTGGCCGAATGTTGGCTTAGTTTTTTCCCCAAAAGTTCTTTTTGAGAATTTTCACTATTGACCTGTGAACTTTTATCAGTTATGCCCGTGAGCCTTAAAACAATTTGACTTTTAAATTTGAACAAGCTTATCCTCAACCTATGAACGACCTTTACCCCAACTTGTTCTAATGAAACTGTTTAGAGATTTATGGCTGATCTCCAAAACCAAAGTTTTTTACCGACTAAGCTTTAATAAACAAATAACAGAGATTTACGGTTAATCTCAAGAACCAAAACTCAATCTCTTAAAGGTATCACACCCTTAAGATTAAAAACAACCAACACGACCACTTACAAAATAATATTCTCATCACAAATAAAATTTCACTCCAAAACATTAAGGCAACCAAAAGTGAAGAAAGAAAATTTCTAGAGATAGAAGGAGATAACTTAGAGATAAGTTCCAAGAAAATATGAAAATGTTGGAAAGTGGCGTGATATCAAGGGAGGAAGTCACCCCTTTATATAGTAGTTGAAATCGCTCAATAAGAAAATAATCCATGGTCCTCATTAACTATTTAATCTATTGATCTAATCGATTAGTTAAAATGAATATGGTCGTTATGATTTTCAAAATGAAAGATTCTAATATAGATTTGCTGCCAATCGTTTAGGAGTTGTAGAAATATCTTGCGGCGTAAGTTTGATCTTTTCTAATCGATTAGACCAATCAATTAAATTAGACAAAATTTTTCCTCTAGTCATTTCTAGAGTTTCTAAGTTATTTGGCACAGTTTCCAAGATATTTTTAAATGTTTTTCTTTTTGAAAAAGATTTTTGTCTGTGTGTGAGTTGCCTTAGTATTTTTAAGCGACTATTTTATTCTTACAATACTTGGTTCACTCAGACAGGCTAACAAGACCTGCGAGCTTCCACATATTTCTTTTTGAGGAGACTTTTAAGACTTCTGTTATGTTGTTATTTGACTTTGAGTTCTTCATGTTTGTTGACAATTGACTTTAAGTACTTCATTTTGTTGACAGTTGACTTTGAGTACTTCATGCTTACAAATGCGTTGTTGTCATCAAAACTTGACTGTAACCTGCAAGCACATAGATCCACAGAAGGGAGTTCTTTTCCACCAAACACTACAAAAGACCATTAAATACTTTATAGGAGTGTGATAGGTAGTATCTTGTCGATGTGGAACTGACAGTCACCTACATGACCACAACCAACAACTTCTTTAAATTTTATTTCTATCTTTGTAGTCAAGAATTTTAATTTATTTGTAATATTTATTTTTCTTTTATTTTTTATTCAAGTATATAAAGTATTACGAATTAAGAAAATAATTTTATAACATATTTCATTTTTTAATTATTAAAGTAAAAGAAAATATTATGTAATTAATTTTGTATTTAAATTATATAAAGTATTACCAATCTAATTAGGGGCCATGTTATAGGAAATAAAACTAAAACAAAACTAGAACAGTGTGTGGGGGTGGGGGGCAATGCATTAAATTTGGTATTGAAGTGACAAAAAAAACTTTTGCAGCTTTAATTGATGTTAATTAATTGTATGCAATCAGAATATGCTGATTGTTCATCTGAATTCTCTAGTCAGAGTCAAATGGTAGTCTAAGCTTAATATATGTTTAGTATTCAGCCTACTCTTCACACTCACCTTTCTATTTATTGTATATATATGCTTCTTCTGTGCTTTCCACCAGAGTGTGTACACATGATCAGTAGTACTATTTGTGTTAAGCTATAGACTATAGTATATGCACTGCACTAGTGGATAGGACTAGATCAGAAACAAACAAAAAAACTTCAATTCATATATTTTCATTACTCCTTCACTCCTTTCTTTAATTATGTGATGTGATACCAAATGTAGGAGGAGAACAAAAATTGAGAGAGAATGAGAAAAGATTAGGAAGAAAAAAAATTGAAGAGTGGCATTTATCATTTAATTTCATAAACTAATACAACTTTTGTAAAAGGATGACAAATTTTAAGTGACATTTTAATATCCCGAATGAAGTGGTGAACAACACAAAAAATAGAATTTTTTTTTGAGGTTATACAATTAAAGTTGACTTTAAGACATATGATTCAATGGAGTGACTGACAAAATCATATTTCAGCAGAAAGTTTATAACTTTTTAATCTTTTAAAGAAAAACATCAATTTAATGTCGTGATTGTGATTCAAATAAAAGATTTATTGATGAATTTAACTAGTTATAGGAGTATATTACATTTGTAGTAGTTAAGTTTCTCATTAATAATATATCACAATTTCTCATCTCACATCCTATCCATGACCTTCTTACGCACCATCGAATTGACCAATTATATTGAATTTGGGTCCATTTTTAAAATTAGAACAGGGCCACTAGTTTGATTGGCCCGACACTAATTATATTGGATTTGGGTCCATTTTTAAAATTAGAACAGGGCCACTAGTTTGATTGGCCCGACACTAATTTAGATGCATCAAATTTATTTGTTGGGGAGTTTATAAAGGCCAATAGCAACAACAAAACTAATGCGCCAAAACTACAAGAGAGATTATACTATATCTCCACTCAAAATCTCAAGACAAACATAGTTATAATGTGAAACTTGACCACTTATATTTGAACATTCTATCATAAAAGTGCGAGTCTCTCAATAACGTAGATCCAACCTCTAGTCTCCCACCAACTAGGACTCTGGTGATACTAACAAATACATAATCAATACTCGTGAGGAGCATTTTTATTTTGTGGGACTTTCCTTTGAAGAATATATTTTTGTGGGAAAAACACTCTTTTCCACCTAAAACCTTAAGGTGATAGGCGAGTGAGTTCTCCCACTTATAAATGCTCAAGTCTCCACTTTCCTATCCAATGTGAGACTATTTCCCCACACTACTCACACTATTTCCCCGTGGATTTGAGTCTGCCTACCATCCCTAACTCCCCCTCAAGTGGAAATTCTTCTTACTTCTATAAACTCTTGTACCGTACGGAACATTTCTTACTCACTAGCTCAGGGAGGATCGAGCGAGGAGCCTTTTTTTTTATAATAGACAAGAAATCAATAAATAGGAGTATAAGAGATACTCTGTCCATTACAACAGAACTATAAAGCACTACTTCCTAAATCAGAAGAGAGGTAAGATGTTTCACTCATGGAAATTACAAAGCACATAAGACTTACAATTCAACCTCATCTACATCAAGGACCTATGAATGATCCCCGACATGCACTCATCAAAATTAAAAACGACTCCATTGAAGAGGACGGACGACATTCCGCAACATCCAAATACACCAAATTGTGGCTAACCAAATTACACCGAGCGTTAATCTAAGAGACTCGTTCTTCACCTTCTGATAATGGAAGAAGAAATCCATAAACTCACCCAAAGACAATACCATATTTAAACCTATCCATTCAAAGACCTTTTTTCAAATTCTGGTTGTGAACTCACAAACCTCAAAAAGATGCAGTTTGGATTAATCTTCCCATAAACAGAAAACGCAACAGGTGTCTCTACAGTCTAGCAAAACCCCCCGTCTAACTTATCCTTACCGAGAAAGAGCCAGTAACCTCCTTCGACCATACAAGCGAGGAACATTTTTATTTTGTGGAACTTTCCTTTGCGCGACACACCTTTATGGGAGAATAGGGGAGTGGGTTCTGGCACTTATAAATGCTCAAATCTCCACTTTCCTATTTAAATATGAGACTATTTCCCCACACTACTCACACTTGTTACATTCTTATGATATATATGACTTCTCTCATTTCTCTTACATATTTAACATTCCACCATTTTATAATCAACATATGTTTAACCCCTCACACTTGAATTCATATATATATATATATATATATATATATATATATATATATATATATATATATATATATATATATATATATATATATATATATATCAACATGATTTGCTGAAATGTTTTTGGTAGTAAAATGTTTAAGCTGGTAAAAAATCAGTAATCCAACTACTATAAATGATTTAACTTGTTATAAATCTACATATATATACTACATATCAATTAATTCAATGAAATAAACTTATTCAAGTTTTTGAGGATAAATGGTCCTTGACATGACATGGGGCAAGGGCAACAGATACTCATGGGACTACAATGTCTAGAATTGGATCCTTTGGGAAATTGTATATATACGTTTAACAAAAAAGCTACTCAACCTAGTTAGATTGTTTGCTACCATATATTCACAAATAAACTATACAAAGACATCTCTTCTCTAGTTCTGTGCAGTCACTATCCTTCTCATTTAAACTCAATTCTTTTTGTCCTCAACTATTGCCTTTCTCTTTTCCTACACGCACAACATTACAGAATAACATTATTAACTTGTCACTAATAAATAAATAAATCATATAACAACCAAACTTGCATGTGGAACACTACTATATATATACCACTGGAAAGGACAAAAGGCTATAAGGAAAAAAAGGAAAAAAAATAAAATATTTATTTAAGGTATAGCTTTTATGTAATTCTTATGCACTTGGAAACCTTATATTATACTATACTTATACATGTTTTTTTTTTTTTTTTTGTGAATTTATATGTGTGAGTTGCCATGGATAAATTATAGAACTATGTTGACTAGTTTGTTAGATGTTAACCTTTTTAAAAATTTTTTAATAATCATTTTTAGGAAACTTTTTATATGCTTGTTAGCATTTATTTAATAAATGAGAAATCTAGAAATTACTTAAATTGAGAAGCTTTTAAGTTTCTCTTAAAAATCATTTTAGATCGATTTTTTAAGTTAAAAAATATTCTTATAAATGGTAAACAAACATAGAATAGTTTTTGATATTTCTAAAAGTATCTAAAAAATAATAATTAAATTATTGAATATCAAAATCATTTTTTGTAAATATATAAAAAATTAAATGAAATTATTTTGTTTAGAATTTTTAAACAAGTTCTAATGTTGTAGTTGGCCAACTTATTTTAGGAATGGTCTGTGTGAACCTTGCTCAATGTATTTTTAGGTTTAGGTATACACATACTCTTTTATTTGGCAAAAAAGATTAATTAATTATTTTTTTGGAAAAAAGATAAATACTAATGTTGTAGCTATGGAAAAGGAAAAGTATGAACAGAATAGAAAAAAAAAACCTTGGGAGTATTGAGAGGAGAGGTTGCAGTGTCTTCCAAAGCTTGATCAACGATATTCTTTCTCTTCTTGAAACTTGAATCCATTTTAACATTTTTATTCAAAGAAAACTCCTTCTCAACATTTTTGTTAGATAATACATTCTTATCAACCAAAGAAGTTGCATCTGAGAGAAGAGAAGAAGAGGTAGATAAAGACACAGAATTAGAACACTTGTGGTTGGTGTTGTTAAGATTATCATCATTGTTGTTGTTGAAGAAGTCATCAAAATATGTAGTCCAACCACTTTCCTCACTGGAATTATTAGTAGGAGCTTTGCTTAAGGAACTCATTGGATTTGAAGGTTTAATATTTATTTTTTGTTTATAAGAAAAAGAAAGAAGGTAAGAGAATATGGATGAACTAAAATTATGTGATTAGTGGAGTTTGGTGGCCAGCTCTAAAGATGCAAACTATCCCAAACAAAGGCATATATAGCTCACCAAAATTCTTTGGTGCATGTGGGACACTTTTTCATTATTATAATATACTCTTTTCTTATATATATATATATATATATATATATATATATATATATATATATATATATATATATATATATATATATATATATATATATATATATATACATATATATATATATATATATATATATATATATATATATATATATATATATATATATATATATATATATATATATATATATATATATATATATATATACATATATATATATACATATATATATATACATATATATATATACATATATATATATACATATATATATATACATATATATATATATATATATATATATATATATATATATATATATATATATATATATATATATATATATATATATATATATATATGGAGCATATCAAGTGAGAGCATTTTTAAATGAGAGATGAGAGAAATAAATATCAACCTTTAGATTCATCAAGAGAGAGAATGTTAATACATTAATGTGACTATTAATTTCTCTCTCTTGATGAATCTAAAGGTTGATATTTATTCCTCTCATCCTCTCATTTAAAAATGCTCTCACTTGATATGCTCCATATATATATATATATATATATATATATATATATATATATATATATATATATATATATATATATATATATATATATATATATATATATATATATATATATATATATATATATATATATATATATATAAGAAAAGAGTATAGTATGAGAAATGAGAACAATGAATCACGACCATTAAATTTTGATTTTGTTGATTTTAATGGACTGGATTGATTTCTCTTTCTATGATCCTTAATACTTATTTTAAATCAACATAGAAAGAGAAATCAATCCAGTCCATTAAAATCAACAAAATTAAAATTTAATGGTCGTGATTCAATGTTCTCATTTCTCATAATAACCAAGTGTTCTCACTTGAGTCGTCCCCTATATATATATATATATATATATATATATATATATATATATATATATATTAATTATGAGAATGTCATTTTTATATGACAAAATAAGAATGAATCTGAACCACATTAATTTTTTAAAATAAATGAGGCATAAATCTATGGCTATTAATAATTAGAAAAATAAAATAAAGATATATATTTGTAATTAAATGATTAATAGATTTGAAGAATTAAATCATTTTATATCATTTATATTAATTAATATTAATACCATAATGATATATATTGGTTTTCTTATACTGAAATACATGTGTGTTTGTATATAGTAAGATGATGCAAGAAGAAAAAGATGATGAAATATATGTATGATGATTTAGGAATCATGGGGGTGGGTCGACATGATGGAAGTTAAAGTTGGGTGAGAAAGGAGGGAGACTTTGACCTTTGTGTATGCCGTCTAAGAGGAATTTTGGCAAAAGCAATTATTAATTAGGAGAATGGTGAAAAATTATCCTTTAAGACATTGGTTAAGAAACAAATTTGTGTAATCATTACTCCCTCCGTTTTTTATTATAAGGCATTTTAGACTTTTCAAACAGATTAAGAAAAATATTAATTGTTGTATGAAAATGAAAAATTATGAAGGTTTTTACAAAATTATCCTTCATTAATGACATGTGGAAGATAAATTTATATAATTGAAAGGAGAGAGAATAATAAATATTTAAGGATATAATAGGAAAAATAGCATTAATTATTCATTGGAATTGTAAAGCGACTTATATTAAAATACAATTTTTTTTCCAAAACGACTTATAATAAAAAACAGAGGGAATACATTTGAAATAGTTTTCGACTTAATATTTATTTTAATGTTTCTAAAATAAGTTTTCTAAGACAAATCTTTTCTCTATTACATTTATTTTAATATCCTTTAAGATTTGCAATAGTTTTCGACTTGTATTATATATATTAAAATAGATTCTCAATATATTTATTATATAAAATCATTTTTGTCACATTAAATTATTTTTATCACATTAGTCATAATTCTACGTGGCATGTTTTAAAATTTACTTTTATTTTTTAAAATTCAAAATTACATAAAATCTCTACTTGAGGTTATGAGTTCGAATCTTGAAAAATGCAAAAAACAATATTTATATTTTTCTTGCAATCTTTAGAGGCCTCACAACTAGTCTCTTAACATTCTTTATGAGATTGTTTTAGGCATTGGACAAGATTTTGTAAAAAATAGGCTTCCAATGTCTTTTTCATGTTCTCAATATATCATCTTTATTAAAAAAACTTACATATTCTCATAAAAACTCATAAAACAATATTTCTATTTCCTTGCAATTATTTTTTAATTAATAAAATTAAAATCAAATAAATTTTACTTAAAATTGTTTTTGTTACATCAAATTATTTTTGTCACATCACTCGTAATCTTACGTGGCATCTTCGAAAATTTATCTTTATTTTTTAAAATTAAAAATCACATAGAGTCTTTACAAAGGTCACGAATTTGAATCCTAAAAAATGCAAAAAAAAAACATATTAACCTAATAAATACTTACATATTTTAATAAGATTTATAAAGTAATATTCATATTTTTCTTGCAGTGATTTTTTAATTATAGGCCTCACAACTACTTCCATAATATTATTTCATGAGATTCTTGTGGACATTAGACAAGATTTTGTAAAAAATAGGCTTGGAATACCTTTTTTTAGATTCTCTTCTTTTTTAGTAGGTTTTGGTATAATTTTCACTTTTTGTGTAACTTTTCTTTTTTCAATATATCATCTTTATTTTAAAAAAAATTACATATTCTCATAAAAATTCATAAAACAATATTTCTATTTTCCTTGTAGTTATTTTTTAATTAATAAAATTAAAATAAAAGAAGTTTTACATAATTTTTCCATATAATATATTTAAAATAATTTTAGTTTTTTTTTATAAAAATATTATACTACTCTTTCATCATATAATTTTCAATAAATAATATTCTTATCACAAACCAATTGTTAGTTTTAACATTTGATATTAAAATCACTTTGCAAAAACTCAAATACAACATAAGATATACAGTTTTTTTATACAATTTTTACCCTAAATCTTCTTCTGTATTTGTTTTTTGGTTTGTTTTATTTTACTGTGTATGTGAGATCTTAGTTATTTTGATACTGATAGTGTGTATCAATGTTATTATGTGTTTATTACATTCTTACGAAAGTATTCCCTACTAAATTAAGTTGATAAAATGGACAGTTGTCTTTCATTTTTTATGTTGAGAATCACAACAATCCCTTTTCCTACATTTTTCAATATATTTATGTTTTTAAAAACAATCTATAATATAAGAAAAGTAATGGTTCTGGAAAACTCAATTTTAACCTTGCTTATATTTTTGCCAAATCACAAATTTGAGGGTAATTTGTGTCTAAACTAACCAATTCTTAACCAAATGTGAGGTTTGGTTACAACTCAAACACAATTTACCTTATAACAATTTTAATATTATTTATTTTAGTAACTAATGGTTGGATGTCAAACAAAAATCTAAAGACAATGCATAAAGTTGTCCTTACTGTGTTCACAAGTCAGAACTTTCAAATAAATGAAATGGTTCCCAATGCATTGTCATGTCACTCATTTCTCTAAAATCTGTCTTCATCCCTCTGTCTTCTCTTTCATCTCATATTCATCTATGTCTTCTCTTTCATCTAATTTTCATCTCCGTCTTTTCTTTCATCTCATCTCAGGCTTGGTTTCATCTCATCTTTGACATGGCTAGAACCTAATTCATCCTTCTAATGAGTTTGTTAATATTCAAATCTATCACAAATGGGTTGTTGTCAACAAGAACAAGGAACGCTTCGAGATGGTTATTGTTGATAAATATGTAAGCATATTTCTTAACTTTCATCATTTTTGCTCTGTGTTGTTTAAATGGATTTTTTTCCCGCATCTCATCTTCATCGTTGTGTTGGATCTGCTTTCCACAATTGCAATGAAATTTTGTGTTCATGAAATGAAATATTTTTCAAGAATAAACCTATGTGTTGTTAAAATCAACTTTATGTTGTTATTTCTTATCAATACGAGTTTTGTGTTCAATCTGGTTTGCAGTTTTTCAATGTAGGTTTGTGTTGATGAAATAAAAACTTTTTTTCAAAATGGACCTCTGTGATGTTTCAAAGGAACTTTCTGTTGTTTCTTCTGGTTTTTTCTCTGTTTCATTTTCTGAGCACACTAATGTTGTTAAAGTTCTGCATTTTATGAAAAATAACAATTTCCTGCTCATTGATCTATGTCTTTTTATGTTCTTTTTGTGCAGATTTTTACAAGCGTTTTTTATGTGTAGATTTTAGAGTTTCATACTCAGATTCAATTTTAGAGTGATATGTTTGTCTCAATGATAATTCAAACTGCAGGTAATGTTAAGTTTGTTAATGTCTGTCCTATTTATTATTTTTGAATAATAATGCATCTCACCTGTTTGATTAGTATATGTTTTTCATTTTAATGGATTCCACAAATACCTGATATTGGTAGTTATTGAGTGATTTTTATGGTTTTTTATTTTTATGATTTTCTCGATCTTGTGACTGTTTCATGTGATTACGCTTGCTATATAATATATTTAACAAAAGTGTGATACTATTAAATAAATATCACTACTTAACACAGTTAGCATAATACTAAGTTGAATCATTGTACTTAAATTTATCAATTATGATATGCAAATAACTCATGGCTTAGTGGACAGAGTAATGGAAAAGAAAGGGATTACCTTTGTTTCATCGGGTGATATATCAGGGTAGTATATTGAGCGGTCATATGTATGTATATAATGATGGTACAACATGCTCTTTCTGATTTTTATTTTCCTCTTTTATAGAAACCACTTTATTCCAATTCGAACTTCGAGTTTTATGAACTCAATGTTTAGTGAATGAGTTGGAGTATATATTTGTATATTCTTTTGAAAGTGGTAATTGCAACTTACATATTTGTGAACAGGTTGAAAATGGTTTCAAGGGCAACTGTTTTCCGGTGATAATAGTCAATGCATCTATTTGTAAGGAATTGAAACCGCTTGAGTCTGAATTTGATGAGGAGGAAAAAATATTGATGCCATTTTGGAGGAGCACGAATATCATTTTGGGAGGCCCAAGTCAAGGGCATGGCTTTGCACTTTCTAAATGAGCTAGGCTGGCTGCTTCAAAGGGAAAGGTTGTCGAATGTGCTCGAGGTTCCAGATTATACCTAACCAGCCGAATTATTTAAATAAATTTAAATAATATGATAATATACTTTGTTATCATAAGTTTTTTTTTAATGTTTTAATAATCTTCTATTTTATTGAGTCCTTATTTCTCTGGTGTATAGATTGGGCTGAAGTGCTGGAAGACCCTTGTGGATGAAAATGGGCAGACTCCACATGCATACGCTGCAATGAGAAATAATCAGTCTTACAACATATTGGTTGCCCAAAAACTTTCTGACAAAGAAGTGAAGTTGCAGTTAAAATCGATGAGATAGAGCACCAATCACTAGGAAAGTCAGATTTCTTCCATCATATTATTGCACTCTTAACTTTCAATTTCACCATGTTTATTGGATTATATTAAGTTTCCATTAAAAAAATCTGACATTTTGATTGGATATAATTGCTTCATAGGTAACAAGATTTCCACCCAAACTGGCATAGGAATGTGGTAACACTCATCTTCACTTAAAAATGTCTGACATAAACATATATCTGTCATTAAAAGTATATCATTTGGAAGGTATCAAATATTTATGGTGCTATTTATTTGCAGTCTCAGTTTTGACCTCTTTGATGAAATGTTTGAAGAAGATAACACTCCTAATATGATTATACTAACTTTTTAGATTTATAAAAAATATTATTCTCTTCTCTAACTATGTAATTCTGTTTGAAAGGTGGCAATACTCTTGAGGTCGAAGAAGAAAAATGCAAAATTATAATTGAGAAAACAGTTTTTGATCATATCCACTGTCAGGACAGACTTCAGTCACATCTCTTCAGTTTATCTGTTTTAAAGAGCAAAACAGTTTTGAATTGTTCAATTTGTGGGCATCATAACCTGAAGTTCAATAGGTTAGGCACCACACCAGAGATAAAAAAGAGAAGTAGATAGAATAAGTTTATTGAAATTGAAAGATGCAGAAAATGTTTGTTGATATGTGAGGTAAAACAGACACATGATGAAGTTAATTTGGATCTTTTGATATTTCATCAATCAATAGATGCTTGATAAAGGCAGGGACCAAATATACTTTTGAAATTTGCGCTCTAAAATTAATCTGTGCGCTACATTTTGAAATTGACATGTACCAAAATTTATCTGTGCGCTAAATTTAACCTTTTGTGTGGGTGGATTACATATTTTTCTGAACTGCAGGGTTCTCAATTCTTTATCTTGCAGTAACCGTTCATTTTTGTCCGTGCAGTGCATTGTTTGCCTTAAATGGTTTTTCATTTTCTTTAGATATTTTACAAATCAGTAGTATTTAATGTGAGAATTTTCTTTACAATCTTATTACAAAGAAGTTGAGAATGAAGAGGAGCCATCTAAGAAAGCCTACCCCTCAAATCAATATTATTTAATGTAATTTATAATTGATTATAATGGAGCAACCAATTGATTGATTTAATATCAATAAAAAAAATGTACATTGACTAAAAATAGAAAATAATAAATTAAGTTTAAGAGAAACAAAAACAAAAATATAATTACTAATAAATATTAAATTTATGATACTATTATATGGTATTGTTTATAATGTGGACTCATTATTACAATATTAAAAAAGTTTATTACTCTTTATGAATTTTGTTATCTATTATTTTTAATATCATTCACTTATATCATTTTCACATTATAATTACAAATCTTATTACATAATACAAAATTTAAAATTTATATTTATAGTAAGATTTTTGGTTTAATTTTTACAATTTCATACATAAAGCCATGATTACAATATTTTTGTAAACGATATTTAAACAAAATAATATTTGTATAGCAGGAAAATTTATTATTGATCTAAATATTTTTATATACGAAAAATGAAATTTATGATTTAAATATTTTTGATGAAAAAATGATACACGGAAAAAAATTAATTATTGATCTAAATATTTTTATATACGAACATTTACTATTAATCCAAATATTTTTGTAAACATTACTTAAACAAAAATAATATTAATATACGGAAAAAATATTATTATTGATCTAAATATTTTGAGATACGAAAAAATGGAATTTATGATCTAAATATTTTTGATTTAAAAATGGTATACAAGAAAAAAAAACTATTATTTATCTAAATATTTTTATATACGAACATTTACTATTAACCCAAATATTTTTTGTAAACACTACTTAAACAAAATTAATATTAGTATACGGGAAAAATATTATTATTGATCTAAATATTTTTATATACGAAAAATGATATTTATGATCTAAATATTTCGTACTAAATATTCCGGATTTTAAAATAGGGGGACCAAAATTCAAAAAAAATGACAACAGGGAGACCAAAATTGCAATTAAGCCAAAAATATATTATTGATCTAAATATACGAAAATTTATTATTGACCCAAATATTTTTGTAAACGATACCTAAACAAAAATAATATTTGTATACAGAGAATAATCTATTATTGATCTAGATATTTTTATATATGAAAAAATCTATTATTGATCTAAATATTTTTATATACGAAAAATCTATTATTAATCTAAATATTTGTATATACAAAAAAATGTATTATTGCTCTTAATATATATATATATATATATATATATATATTTTAAATCTTTTATTTAAAATAAATATATTATATAAATAAATGCGCGTACCAGACCAGAACCCGTGCGTACGCACGGGTTTGTTACTAGTTTTAGATAGAAAAAATACAATATAATACATATATATCATTTTTTTTATATATCAATAACATACTCGAAATTCAACTCACTACAACATTTAATTCTTATTATAAGAAGTGTTTTGAAAGATATGGATTTAAAACTCATTTTGAACTAAAAATTCTAATAACACAAGAATCACTCTAACTAAACATACTTAGTTAATTGAGTATATTTGAGTATATTTTCTAAATTCACCACTTCTTAAAAGATAAAATCACGTATTGAGTTTCTATTTGAGGTCACAAGTTCAAATTCCAACAAATACAAAAATATATTATTTCAAATATTATTTTTTTTCACATTAGAATAATAAAATTTAGTAGCCATATATCATCTATATAAAACAAATTTATTTTTTTTAGAGACAATTTTATTCTACACCAATAAAGTCATATCTAAAATATCATTTTAATTATTTCAATTGCATAAAATATGAAAAATAGATTAAGGACATCCGCGCAACACGCAGATCATATTCTAATTAATATCTATTTCAATGTTTCTAAAATAAGTTGTATTTCTAAGACAAATATTTTCTCTATTACCTTATTATATGTTATTAGAATATTTATTTTTTTTTGAAAATAATTATTAGAATATTTATTAAATCCATATAAATCATGACTTTTATAAGAGTACAAGGCTACTCAAACTTAATACAAAGTCATTAGCTATCTCTTATAATGCAAGAAACATGACTAGTGGTCCAATCTGACAAATTACATTCACATTTTTTTCTCTATATTTAGATACAAACCATGCCTAAAAGACTAATTTGATATTTTCAAAAATATCCTTCACTCCATTAGTACTTGAACAAAATCTCATTTCTTTTAAGTCAAATTGAACAACAAATTGGCAACTAAGAGATCCACCTCATATTCTTTTTTATTCTACTCTTCAACTAATTATAAAATAGTCTTAAATTTTCGACAATCAAATCCGCCTCATCCAAATTTGGAATGCAAATGGACAAGACAGAAAAAGATAAGTAGCAGTTTTTTCTTCTCTAGAACATATAGAGAAAAATATATTGTGATTTTCGCTAATGTCGCATCTTCTTGATAATTTGCCTCTTGTATAGAGCTTACTGAGTAATACTCTCCAACCAAACATTTGAATTTTAGTTGGAACATTCAATTTCCATCCTATTCAACACTCATAGTGTGTTGTTGTCCACATTGGTACATGTATTAAAAAGCTCAGACAGTCGCAAATAACATGCCTTTACAAAAAATTTGAGTTTATGATGCCACCAAACAAAGTTGTCTTCAATCTTCTATTTTGGTTCTACATCCTGCAGAATGCATAACACATCCTCCATTTGATTTCCACACTCTTTTGTTCATAGGTTTTCAACTATACCAATATTCAAGACGCATGAATTTTCAAACCAATACCCCATATCTGCCACTTTAACATCAATATGGTTTGAGCGGAAAAACAATTATGGAAATAGGCTACATAATGGTTCATTCCCTATCCATTTATGCTTTCAGAAATCAATGTTTGTTCATTACCTAGCTTGCAAACAATGTTATTTGAAAACCATTCCTGCCCCTCTAAATGTGTTAAACATGTTGACCTTAAGTTCCTCCACCACAAGGAATCCCTCATACTATTACCAAGGTTATTTCCATCAAGTATTTTTGCTTTGATGACACCATATTTGTAGGATAAAAGTCAAGCCCAAATAGCACTATGATCATTGAGTATTCTCTATTTCCACTTGCTCAATAGTGCAAGGCTAAACAATTCATTATGTTTGACTCCAAGTCCTTCTTATTTATTAGACTTACAAACTTTCACTACTAGAAATTTGGCCTACGGCCACGCTAAAATTGTCCACAGCTTAGAAACTGTGGCCACATATATGATTTAGCCATGATTATCAAAGCGTAGACGTATGTTATAGAAATATTGAATCCGGAGTGTAAAACTGTGGCCTGTATAACGGTAGATATTTTAAGCCGCAACTAAGAAACCGAGGCCTATAATTTTCAGTTCAAACTGTGGCCAAAACCCCAAAAAAAACCCCTCCAAAAGTTCCCTCCTTTTTTTTTTAGTTTCCCTCTATATCTTTTAATATTTTCTTTTCTATTTTTTTTAATTAAAAAAAAGAAAAAAATGAAGGACACGAACAAAAACTCCATCTCCCAAAGCCATATGAACAAAAAACACGCACACTCTGAAAACTCCATCTCCCAAAACTATCTCGCTTCGCCGCTCCACCGCTCCGCCGCTGCTGCCACCTCCATCGCTTACAGGTTAGTTTCTTCATCTTCATCTCTGCTTTCATCTCTGCTTCACCTTCATCTCACGAACCCTAACCCTCTTCATCTCACGAACCCTAACCCTCTTCATCTCACGAATCCTAACTCTCTTCATCTCACGAACCCTAACTCTCTTCATGTCACGATTCTCTGTTCGTGTTCCTCATCTTCTCTATCGTCTCCTCTGATTTTGTTTGGACCTAATATATATTTTGTTTTGCAGTTGAGGTACCAAAGCTTCTGGAGGCTTCCTCTATTCATCTGGGTACGATTCTCTTCTCTGTTCGTGTTCCTCATCTTCCCTCGTCTCCTTTGATTTTTTGACCTAATATATATTTTGTTTTGCATGTGAGGTACCAAAGCTTCTGGAGGCTAATACGGTAGGGTTTCTTTTTGACCTAATCTATGTTTAAACAAATTCTACTACTGATGTTTGGATAGTGTGATTTGATGCATGTTTTGTTTTGACCTAATCTACTGAGGGCTTCATTTTGACCTAATCTCTGCATTGTTATATCTGTTGTTGTTATTTATGTTAGATTTTGTTATGGTGATTTGAAACTGAGAGAGGCACTGAGTTTATGTTAGATTTTGTTATGGTGATTTAGGTTAGATTTTGTTAGGGTTGAAAACTGATCTGGATTTTAGGTTGAGAAAGTATGTTAGATTCAAGTTATAACTGATATTTCCGTTATTTGACTGTTAGTATTGTTAAATCTAAAATTGATTTTCTGTTTGGGACGAAATCAGAATGCTAGTTATGCTTAATATCATGAATTGAATTGAATTTCTTGTGATTATTAGAAGAAATTCTTGTTATTATGATATGTGTATGTGTATGATAATTTATGAATTTTACTCTGAAACTCTATTATGCTGCAATATACTATAGATTATTCATTTGAAGGAAGTTTGTAATTATGTATTTTTTGTTTGTTTGTTTAGGGGAGGAATATTCTTGAAACAGATCATCCAGAAGGTCCTTTTGGCACTAAGGTCAGTGTTCTAACTTGTTTCTGAGCTCACTTAGATTTGTGTTTGCTGCTGCTTTCCTCTGTGTTGGATTAGATCTTGCTAGAGTTGATTTTGACATGTACTTTGTAGCGGAATGATTTGTGTTTGATGACCTTTAAGTAGAAAAGTGATTTTTTGGCAAAACTAATCTTGCTAGAATGATATAACTGATTCTTGGCTTGGGATTTGGGACTAACTAGTAACTACTTTCAATCCACAATACATATATAACTTTAGGATTCAATGTTAAAACTGATTGTATGTTTTAGTGACTTGATTTGATGAACTGATGTGCCACTACTATTGTGGCTGCTGTTCATGCTACTACTTAGTAGTTTGTTTCTTAAATTTTCTTGCATCAACTTATATTGGGTCCTATTAATGTTTGTGCATCTCGTAAGGAAGTGTTGCTTATGTTGTAATTAGTTGTTGTTTTTATTTGGCGTAGAATAATTCAATTA
Source organism: Vicia villosa (assembly GCF_029867415.1). Classification (NCBI taxonomy): domain Eukaryota; kingdom Viridiplantae; phylum Streptophyta; class Magnoliopsida; order Fabales; family Fabaceae; genus Vicia; species Vicia villosa. The sequence continues at coordinate 126,970,916 of NC_081184.1, read as the reverse complement.
TTGAAATGTCTACTTTAAGTTTCGGTATCTGATATATATATATATATATAGTCTGTGCTATTGTATGTACACTTCTTGCTCTTAAGTAGCCATTCAGTTTACATACTTTAAGTTTCTATCAGTATGTAAACTAAAAATCATGAAGCTGTGGAAGTTTCTTATGCATATTTAGTAAATGTAGCAGAAAGAGAAAGAAAATATTATAAAAAACATGAAATCCTCCTTCTGGTATTTGTGTGTAACTGCTACTGAAGGTTACTTAAAAGGCAGCATTTGTTTGTTTCAAACACAGGAAAAAAGGCCTCCTGCCACGCCCAGAAAACCGAGGCTATATGCAAAATAACCGTGGCGTAACGCTTACGCCACGGTTTGGCCACGGAAATCCAACTGTGGAGTATACGGCCGTGGCCTAAAGAAAACATATTGGAAGGTGCGAATTTAAAATTTTGGCATGACACGCAAAAAAGTGTGGGTAAAGCGAGCATGTACTGCAGATCGGGCTTGTTTTGCTACCCTTTAATTTAATGGAATTAAATACATGCTAAATAATTAGATTTCGTGATTTAAATTTGAAATAATAGATAGAGTGGGAAAGATTGCATTCCATCGCATTTTATTCAACCATTCTTATTTTCATTTCATCCAATTTTTCATGTATGATTTCATTCAACCCTTTTGATTTTCATTCCATCCAAGTGTATGATTTCATTCAACCCTTTTGATTTTCATTCCATTCAATTTACAATGTAGGGAGGAAAATGAAATTTTATTAATAAAATACTCAAATAATGAAGTGGTATGGTATCTTTATTTTATTATAGTTAATTTCACTCCATTTCTTTATGTTTTATTCGGCTCTGCTCATTTCAAGCTGATTAATCCAAATAATGTCTAAGTGTTTGGTTTTTTATTAGGATAAATAATTAGTGAGTTCTTCTTTTTAGATATTTTTTATAAATAACTTATCAACAAGATTTATGAGATAATGGGTGAGCCAAACTCTATCAATCATGGGTTTGTCATTGGTGTCCCTGTTTGAGTAAGTGAATGTGCAAACGTGTCTTTTTGACTACGGAAATATTTAGTTTATGGGACATATGCTTGGGTGATAAGTCGGATGTTTGGATATTGCACTCTCAGGGCCAAAATATTACAATTTGATCCAACTAACCTAATTAATTTTCTTCCCGTCTTCACCTCCTCCTTATAGGATTGCTCACTATATTTTGAAAACATATTGGATTACTATCTTTGGCGTTTTATAAAATAATTCTCCATAAAATTTTCCATGATCCTTAACCCACTATAATAGTATCATCAACAAATTGTAATATTTTGAATTTGATATCCTTAAAAACTATAATGCTTGAAGTTCTCCCAATTGGAATGCATTGTGAACTGATCTGGCCAAGCCCTCAAGATGGAATAGATGTTAATCATTTCTAGCTTGCTCTGAAGATTGTTGAAAGGCCCAACATGCAGAGATTTAGTCAAGATGTCTGCCACTTGATCTTTTGAAGCAATAGGTAGTAAATGTAGAATTCCTGTCTGTACTTTGTCTCTCACAACATGATAATCAATCTCAATGTGTTTTGTCCTTTCATGGAACACATGGTTAGCTGCAATATGCATGGTAGATTTGTTGTCACAGTAGATCACAAAGGGTGTTGAATGTTCAACTTGGAAATCCTGCAACAGATATAGGATCTATTGCCCTTCACATGTAGCTTGGGCCAATGCCCGATCCTCTGCCTCTAAAAAGGATCTGGATACAATTGTTTGTTTCTTACTTTTTCAACTAATCAAAGAGTCTCCAAGAAGGAAGCATATGCTAGTTGTGGATCTCCTAGTGTCAGGGCATGCTCCCCAATCAGAATCTGAAAAGCCTTTGAGTTTCAGACTTGATGATGAACTGAAGAATATGTCATTCCCAGGATTCCCTTTAAGATACTTTAATACATGGATTCTAACCATCATGTGTTCATCAGTAGGGTTGCTCAGAAATTGACTAAGCTTGCTTACTGAGTAAGAAATCTCAAGTCTGGAATGTGTGAGATACAAAAATATTCCAATTAATCTTTTGTATTCAGTGGGATCAGATATTGGTTTACCAGATCCTTGGTGTAATTGGAGATGAGGCTGCATAGGAGTACTGCTAGGCTTTGTTCTAGTTAAGCCTGTATCTTGTAGTAAATCCAGTGTGTATTTTCTCTGACAAAGATTAATAACTGCTTTAGATCTACTTACTTCAAAGCCAAGATAGTATTTCAGAACACCTAAATCCTTGATACTTAATTTGTTGTGTAAGAGGGTCTTAATGTTGGTAATTTCATCAACATCAGTCCCCCATAAGACCAAATCATGCACATAAACAAGGACAATTGTGAACTTGTAGGCAGAAGATTTAGTATACAAGGAATAGTCAGATTTGGATTTTTTGTAGCCAGAAAGAAGAAGTGTCTCTGTGAGCTTGGTGCTCCATTGTCTGTTGGTCTGTTTCAAACCATAGAGTGAATTTTGGAGCTTGCAGATTAAGTTTGAGTGAGGTAAAGTCAGACCAGGAGGAGGTTGCATGTATACTTCTTCTTTAAGATCACCATGCAGGAATGTTGTGTTAACATCCATTTGAAAAAGGGGCCAATAATTAGCGGCAGCAAGAGCCATGAACACTCTTATTGTGGTCATTTTAATCACATGGCTAAAAGTGTCCATGTAATCCAAGCCTTCAGTTAGAGTGAAGCCCTTGGCCACCAAGCGTGCTTTGTACCTCTCTACAGATCCATCAGCGTTTTTTTTGAGTTTAAAAACCCATCTGCAGCCAATTGCTCTTTTGTGTTGAGGTAAAGGAACCAATATCCAAATGTTGGTGTGAGTGAGAGCATCCAGCTCAGATTGAATGGTAGCATTCCAGTTAGGATTACAAATAGCTTCTTCACATGTATGTGGCTTAGAAATAGAAGACAAATGAAGAACATATTTGGTATGTGCAGGAGAAAGATTATGATAAGAAAGAAAATGAGAGAGAGGATACTTACTTTGGGAAGATGATTGAGCAGTAGTTGAACTGTGGAGAGGGACTAAATTCTCAATCAAGTTGCAATGGTAATTTTGGAGGTAGGTAGGGGTTTTGAGGCTCTAACAGATCTTCTAAGGGAAGGATCATGGTTAGTGTTGGTTCCTTGGTTCTATGTTGGCAACAATTTTGGTAAAACAAAATTCTAGTTGGATGTTCTACGAAGATGTCAAGACAGATGTCTTGACATTTCTATGGTTCTGTGTGATTGCTTAATATCAGGATGTTTTGTAGGAGTGTTCGCTATCTGATTGCATAAAGGATTCTGGATTAAGTCAGAACCTTAGTCTTTTGTTAAAAATTGGCCCAAGCCCATATGTGCTCTATTGATCTTCTGCCGCTCTATAAAAAGGAAATGTTAATCCTAATTAGGGGCGGGTCTTGGTCGACATTATATTAGGTCTTTAGGTGGGGGTGGTTGTTTTTCTTAGTAAGCTCCATATTTGTTCTATATGTGTACATTCACAAACCTTTAGGTGTTGAATGTTGATTTGATCTCCGAAGATTTTAAGCAAGGAGTGCATTTGCATCCTTGTAAGCTTTTAAGCAACGAGGAGTAGGTTGTTTTGTAAGAATATCTTCCAGGTTTCTGTTTCTTTGTTCTTATTTTTTTTCACAGGGATTGTGATTAGAAGGGATTTGAGGAAGGCCTCATACCTAGGTGAGTGTTATGTAGAATTCATAGGAAGGGTAGTGATTAAGTGAGAGGTGTAAACTGTGACTGTTTTACTTCGAATTGATACTATCGTATATTGACTTCATCTTGGCTTGGTAGCCCCCAGAGTAGGAAAGATTATTCCGAACTGGGTAAACATATTGTTGTGTTATTTACTTTCTGCAAGTTGATTATTGCTGTTATTATTTTTGTTCATAACTCAGATATTGTGTCGTGACATCTCATTCAACATCACATATCTGATACCAGAATTATAGTTAGGTAAAATGTCAGGTTCAGAAATGGGATTAAATGATACGGTGGAAGAATGGGTAGGGGAAATATTGTCAGAATTGGGAATAGAAGAAGGGTTAGATGCATAAGTGTGTTAGTGAATAGAATGTTGGGGGCTAGAGTCAACTATGTAAGGAAAATCAAATAAGTCATTAGAAAAAGTAGCGTGAGTAGAAATGATGGAATATGTAGGTAAGGGATTTGGAGAAGGTTGATAAGGGAAAATGGTTTCAAAGAAAACCACATCTCTAGACAAGAACGTTTCCTTGTTATGTAAGTCAAAGAGGATGTGATCTTTAACTCCAGGTTTGAGGCCTAAATATATGCATTTTCTGGATCTAGAGTCAAGTTTATTTTTATGGTCTTGTAATGTGGAAGAAAAACATAGTGAGCCAAAGACTCGAAGGGAATCAATGTTGGGAAGACAATTATAGAGAAGCTGGAATGGTGTCTGATAATGGAGAAAAGGTGTAGGAAGTCTATTGATAATGTGAATGGCATAACATACTGCATATGACCAGAAAATTTTGGGAAGGTGGGCTTGGAATAAAAGAGCTATAGTGATGGCAAGGATATGTTTATGCTTCCTCTCAACAATCCTATTTTATTGAGGGGTGCCAACACATAAAGTATGGTGAATTATGCCATTGGTTCTATAGTAATCATGCAGTAGGAATTCATTGCCATTATCATATCTAATACATTTAAGGGCTTTGTTGTGTTGTGTGAGGGCCATGGCTACAAAGGCTTTAATCAAATTTCCAATTTTAGATTTTGTTTTCATGAGAAAAATCTAGGTAAACCGACTCTTATCATCTACAACAGTCAAAAAATATCTATGACCATTGATGGATGGAATGGAGAGGGGTCCCCAAATATCCATGTGGACCAATTAAAAAACATCAGTGGACTTATGATTATTATCAGGAAATGGTAACCTCTTTTGTTTATCATAGAAGCAAATATCACAAGGTAAGTTAGAAGGGGAAGTAGAAATAAAAGGGAAACTTTTCTTTATTTCAGTTAATTTGGCATTGGATGGATGTCCAAGTCTGTATCGGCAGAGATTACAATCAGTTTTAGATGTGGGAGCTACAAAATTAATGGCTAAAATGGAGGTGAGGTGAAAGGATGGAGACGAGGGAATGGAAACTGAAGGTTGATTGAGAATATATAGTCCTCCTCTTAACTCAGTTGTACCAATATTCTTCTTCAAGTAAGTGGTATGTATGAAACAAAAAGAGTTATAAAAAATCAGTTGACAGTCCAAATGAGATGCAGGCTTAGGTACAAAAATGAGATTGAAGGTGAAGTGTGGCATCTACATTACATTAGTTAATACAAAATTTTCATCAAAATGTATAGTGCCAGCTAGATGAGTAGACACTAAAGAACCATTAGGAAGTTTCACAGTTATTTTAGGAATATTTTTCAAACAAGAAAAAAGCCTTTTAGAGAAGCAACCATGATCAGTTGCTCCTGTATAAAGTATAAAGGATTCATCTGTGTTTGAGGTAGGAAATGTACAGATAATACCTGAGCTGGACTTAGACTGAGCAACAAGGTGATTGACACTATGAGATGTGGAAGATTGTTGAAGTAAAGAAAGAAGAGCCTTGTGTTGAGAAGGAGTGAAGCCAATGATGCCAGAAGCAGTATCATTAAGATGTTCATCAGAGGATTCATGAGGGGCTTCATCTTCTTGCTCATGTTCAGTGGAAACATTGTGAATTTGGCCTTGAGGTTGCCAATAGGGAGGGTAACCATGCTTGTTGAAGCATGTGTCAATCGTGTGGTTGGTCATGCCACAATGAGTGAACACTCTCATACCTCTGCCACGACCAGAAGGAGACCTACCACCTCTTGAGCCTCTGTTGGAGCGGTAAAGCGGCAAGCAACAAAAGTTTTGGAAATATTTATCCGGGAATTTATCGTGTTCACAGAGATTAGTGCTACTGAACTGCCGTTCGACGGATTCTTAGTTATGAGTTTGGTTTTGAATGAATTTAAATATGAAATGGAAAAGTAAATATCAACACAAAAAGAATACATTCTTCAAATAGAAGAAACTATCAAGTATTGCATATAATATACTCTTCACAAACTTAAACTTATCGACCAGTTGCACTCAGTCTACTATACTCCTTAAACCATTCACGTGTTGCCCATTGCCGGCATTCGTATCCAAACACCTCCACGAGTTCTATCGTATGCTTAGTTGACGATTTCTCCACCAATCAAACATACGGTAGCTTACCGTGTTAAATTAAAATATTGCTCGATCGACGATGTCTCCACCGATCGAACAACCCGGTAGCATTACGAACCAACACAAAGTGAACATTAACTCTTCATCTATCTCTACAATCAAGAAGCTAATGATTATCTCTCCTAATCAAGATTTGTGAGGTCTATCTCTACAACAACACAAACCCCTAACATCAAGATGCAAAACAACCCACCAAACATAACCCAAACATCAAGATGTAAAAAATCAGGAAAAACAACAAGTTTATATTGTAAAGCAACTTTATACAACGCCATGGGCGACAAATATACATGAGATCAAAGTATATATATACAAAACCCACAAATGAAACCACAAAGAGAAGAAAAGAAGAAAAACCCAAAAATCTCACGGTTTGTCGGCTCCGATTGATGAAGGATTCAACCCCGGATCATCCATTTGACAGCTCCAATGTGTTTTCTAGCATCTTTCCACTCAAAAAATGCTATTGGATGGATTGGAGCTCTAAAATATCCAACCATGCCCTAAAATATCTGATTTCCGCCTATTTATACAATTTTGGATCTGGTACAGCGCGCGTCGCGCGCAGAAGCCCGCATCGCGCCCAACACGCAGATTTGAAAAAACAACTTTTAGTAAAAAAGGCGTAACTTGAGAACCGTAACTCCGATTTGCGCCCGGTTCGAAGCGTTGGAAAGCTTATTCAATTTCCTATCTAACAATGACAACATATCAACCAAATTGGTGATTTATTATTCTTTGGTTTTGAGCTTTATTCGCCGAATGAATTGATTTCGCCGCTCAAAATCGCGCGTCTGAAGCCGTGTCTTCAACACGTTATTGCTCATGCTCCAAATACGCAAGAATACCTACAAAAAGAGTAGAAAACTATCAAAAAGTATAAAAGTGTATGAAAATATATCTATTCACAAAGTATACGTATTTATGCACAAAACGGGGAATTATTCAACGATATTAACAAAAAGTATCGATAAGTGCCACTATTTACAAACACAAAATAACTACATTTTGGCACTTAACAACTCTCCCCAACTTGAATTTGTTTGTCCTCAAACAAGGCCAAACACTCAAATTGCAAAAGTAAAAATCCAAAGAATCAAGAATCAACAAAGTTTTGAAAAACGAAACAATTGTACGGTTCAAACAAAAACGTACGAACAAAGTACATACTTACCATTATCCTACAACGACAACATGAAAATGAAACGATTCCTAAGTACAAAAATTCATACAAAACATCCTAAAACAAAACAAGCTCAATAATGAATCACGCCTAGCAAAAACGCATCAGTAGATGAAAAACACCGAAAGGTGAGGACTTTGAACACTCATCCAACAATCTTGCAAACAAAAGACAAAATTATGCGTTCATCTAAAAATAGTATTGAAAATGCAACGGCACGAATCACAAGGGCTTTCAAGGTTGTAATGTGGCTCGGTTAACAAACAAGTGAGTGATCAATCCACAAGGTTTCAAACAAAGGAATCTCAATCAAACTTTCTTCTTCATCACATGTTTCGCACCAAGCACAATACTTATTAACACAATTCTTATTCCAACTCTTTTTGTTATTATCTTTTTCAAACTTTTTCTTTTTTTTTTCTTTCTTTTTCTTTTTTTTTCTTTTTCACACATTTTTCTTTCTTTTCTTTTCTTTCTTTTTCTTTTCACAACCTCATATCAACCACAATATAAATGGGTAAAAATCCTCTCCCCAACTTGAATTCAACCACAACATAAAGTGAATACTCCATACTTTCTAAGGCAAGGTAAAAATCCAACTATACATCATAGTTGAGGGTTCAAGAAAACAAAGAATCAAACATCCATACAGAATAGAGAATTAAATGCTCATGGACAAGCATTAAACAAAAACAATATGGATGTTGACAAAAAGGTTCAAAAGAGGTACTAATGATCACACACTCACAAGGTGAATTGAATATTTGGCTATGGTAGTTGTGCTCAAAATCAAACAAGTGCCTTGATCACTTTCGTGCATTCACAAAATCAATACAAACGAAAGATTAAACATAATAATATCCAGTTAGAACAAGAAATGTCGGTCTCTCGCATATGTACACAATGGAAAGCCACCTCACATTTATGGTAAAAAGGATAACTAATTGTGATTCAAGTCATGAGCAAGTTATGCAAAAAGAATGAGTAATATGAAAATTGTACAAATGAAAAGTCTCCTAATCATGCTATGTTATAGAAAGCGATAAACGAGTACCTTGCCACGTACAAATTTGAACAATCATTACCGCACAATTGGCATGTTGAATCAATCAAAATTGGAGAATTACCAAATGCTACTTCAAGCGATCGGGCCAAAATTTGAATCTAAACACAAACAAGAGAATTAAAAATAAAACTATAAAATACTATACTACAAAGCCTTGGTGTAAGTGGGAAAAAAAACTAGGCAAATGAACCATTAAAAAGAATTCACTGGCCAAAAGTTACAAGGCGCGCGACGCGCCCTTAAGACCGCGCGACGCGCGCAAAGTTCTGCCAAACCAAGCTCTTCAGCTCCCAGGCCGCGCGACGCGCCCTCTTTGCGCGCGACGCACGCTACACCAGAAAAGCAAAAACCAGTCTAAAAGACTGCACAACTGGTGTAGCCTCCATTTAACACCTACACATCTCATTTTACACAACTAACAGAATTTACAAAAGTCAAAACCGCTGGGGTGCCTCCCAACAAGCGCTTGTTTTACGTCGTAAGCTCGACGCCTTTATTGTTTCGCGAATGGTAAGTAACTTCCCCGCGGTACGCCAATGCTTTCGCCTTAAACGCAACCAAAAGAAAGCGACCTGCTCAAACACTTAACAAACGAATCAAAAGCAAAAGTATACACAAGTATGTGTAAAAACACAAATATACATAAAACGCAATATTTACAAAATCCTTAATTGGCTAAACAAATTGAAAAGTGAAGATTTAGAATTTACGAACTATCCGAGTTCAATTTGTTTAGCCAACTTGACCTTGCTAAATAGCAAAAGTGAAGAGGAACAAAATCAAACACACAAACATGTATAAGTATGAAAATATAAACATGTATCAATATAGAAAAATATACAAGTATGAGAATATGCACAAAATATACGATATTCACAAAACTCAAAAACAAAGAAACTATCGCAATACGAATTCAATAAAAATACCAATCCCCGGCAACGGCGCCATTTTGTTGGAGCGGTAAAGCGGCAAGCAACAAAAGTTTTGGAAATATTTATCCGGGAATTTATCGTGTCCACAGAGATTAGTGCTACTGAACTGCCGTTCGACGGATTCTTAGTTATGAGTTTGGTTTTGAATGAATTTAAATATGAAATGGAAAAGTAAATATCAACACAAAAAGAATACATTCTTCAAATAGAAGAAACTATCAAGTATTGCATATAATATACTCTTCACAAACTTAAACTTATCGACCAGTTGCACTCAGTCTACTATACTCCTTAAACCATTCACGTGTTGCCCGTTGTCGGTATTCGTATCCAAACACCTCCATGAGTTCTATCGTATGCTTAGTTGACGATTTCTCCACCAATCAAACACACGGTAGCTTACCGTGTTAAATTAAAATATTGCTCGATCGACGATGTCTCCACCGATCGAACAACCCGGTAGCATTACGAACCAACACAAAGTGAACATTAACTCTTCATCTATCTCTACAATCAAGAAGCTAATGATTATCTCTCCTAATCAAGATTTGTGAGGTCTATCTCTACAACAACACAAACCCCTAACATCAAGATGCAAAACAACCCACCAAACATAACCCAAACATCAAGATGTAAAAAATCAAGAAAAACAACAAGTTTATATTGTAAAGCAACTTTATACAACGCCATGGGAGACAAATATACATGAGATCAAAGTATATATATATACAAAACCCACAAAGAGAAGAAAAGAAGAAAAACCCAAAAATTTCACGGTTTGTCGGCTCCGATTGATGAAGGATTCAACCCCGGATCATCCATTTGACAGCTCCAATGTGTTTTCTAGCATCTTTCCACTCAAAAAATGCTATTGGATGGATTGGAGCTCTAAAATATCCAACCATGCCCTAAAATATCTGATTTCCGCCTATTTATACAATTTTGGATCTGGTACAGCGCGCGTCGCGCGCAGAAGCCCGCATCGCGCCCAACACGCAGATTTGAAAAAACAACTTTTAGTAAAAAAGGCGTAACTTGAGAACCGTAACTCCGATTTGCGCCCGGTTCGAAGCGTTGGAAAGCTTATTCAATTTCCTATCTAACAATGACAACATATCAACCAAATTGGTGATTTATTATTCTTTGGTTTTGAGCTTTATTCGCCGAATGAATTGATTTCGCCGCTCAAAATCGCGCGTCTGAAGCCGTGTCTTCAACACGTTATTGCTCATGCTCCAAATACGCAAGAATACCTACAAAAAGAGTAGAAAACTATCAAAAAGTATAAAAGTGTATGAAAATATATCTATTCACAAAGTATACGTATTTATGCACAAAATGGGGAATTATTCAACGGTATTAACAAAAAGTATCGATAAGTGCCACTATTTACAAACACAAAATAACTACATTTTGGCACTTAACAGCCTCTACCTCGAAAAGAATTGTTCCCTCTGCCTTGAGACTGATTAGCAGGAAAAGCCAAAATCTTTGATTCATCAACTGGAACAATGAGTTGTCTTTCTTGTTGAACAAGTAAAGAATAAACTTTGCAAATGTTAGGAAGAGGATCCATCAATATGATTTGGGATCTCACAGCAGAATAGGTATCATTCAATCCTTTAAGGAATCATATTACTTGATCAGAGTCACGATAGCTACGCATCTTATCAGCAGCTAAACAAGAAGTGATGCAATTGCAAGTGGGAATTGGACGAAAATTGTCCAATTCTTGCCATAACATTTTCTGTTTGGTGTAGTAAGAAGAAATAGAAGAGTAACCTTGTCTAAGAGTGGAAATCTCTTCTTAAATTTTTGAGATTCTAAAGATATCTCCGTGATGAAATCGATCTTTGAGTTCCTTCCATATGCCAGCAGCTGTCTCCATCCACAAAACACTCTGTGAAATTTCAGATTCAGAAAAATTATTCAACCATGACATTATCATCGTGCACCATTGATGAAGTGTAACTTGTTCTTGGATCGTAACGCCATTGTCATAGGCATTGACTAGGAATGATAATTGTTGGCGTTCAAGATAGGGGAAACGAGAACAAATGCGGGATTCTCATTCGGATGCATGAAATATGGGTTAAGAGTATCGTCTTGGTAACCTTTGTTGAGGGAAGAACTTCCATGGCCGGAAGGAGAAGAGCTTTCAGTGGTCATGTTGAAGAAGGAACCGATCGTGAAAGAAAGAAGAATGAGTTGTGAGAGAAAGTGAGAATGCAGCAAAAGGGTAGTGAGAGTTTAGCCACAGGTCAATGATATCATGTGAAAGAATTACTCATACACCATGAAAGATAAGAAAGAAAACTTGCACAAAGAAGAAGAAGAAGGAGATAACTTGTATATTTCACAACCGAACTGTAACAACACAAGGTGTCAAATATATATAGTGATCTAGAGTTAATTATTCTCTAACTAACTTTTATAACCAACTATTAACTACTTAACTAACATATCATACAATTGTTACTGGTACACAAAGCAATCTTATTCTATGGAATTCTCCTCATGCTTAACACTTTCTTTCTATTTCCTCTTCGTTAAATTCACTAGTTCATTAATGACTAACATTCCATCCAGCATTTGTCCGCTCGTACGAAAGCAAATTTACTTATTCACATCAACTTATCCATTACCTTCTTCAATCTTAAAGCATAAATTAAAATGACAATTCAATGTTTTGAATTGTTCTTGAACACCTAATAACTTAAGCATTCAAGAAGGATTAAAAAAAATTACAATTTTCTATAATCATTGATAAAGAACTGTGATTGAGTTCTTGAGAAACATTTCAATTGTGAATAAATTTTATAAAATCCAATTTATTTTAATATAATTTGGAGCAAACTAAAGTAGAAGAAAAAATATATATAATGTACGTTACATATTTACATATGGTTAGTTAATTTATCACTATTTGTGTAGTCATTATTTTTCTTTTCATTATTGTTATCAAAGTCAATTAATAAATTAGAGCAACATTACATTCTTTTGATTTGAATATAACATTATTTTATCATCATGATTAATATTAAAAACAATGAATATGGTGGTTTCTTTGAGAAATCTAAGAAAATAAATTAGACATACGAAACTAGAACAATCTTTTTATATTTATATTTTATAAAGCTTTTAAGTGTGACGTTAAGTGTGTTTACAACTTTTAAGTTTACATAATTTATCGTTATCCCTATAATAATTTATTGTTTAAATGAATTTTTATTTTTAGTTATGTATCTAGTCTGCATGATTCATATCAATTTTTTTACCCATATCATGTATGCTTGATTTTTAATGATTTTTTATTTTTTTTAAATTTGTTGTGTTTGATTCTTAATGGCTATATAATTATAAAAAAAAAACGTAGAACTCTACTTTAACATGTGTGTAAATATCAGTTGTTAGAAAAAGATGATGAAGATATTGATTGAATATATTTGAATTGCAAAATATAATTTGAACAAAACATGTAATGATTTGTACTCCACTTATATTAATAATAATTGAAACACATACTTTTATAAATCTAAAGTTTACAAATAGTAAAAAATGTGTGATTTTTTATGGTCAATGAAGCAGTCTCAATTACATAATAATCCAAAAAATAAGTTTTCATGCAACTCTTGTTTTTAAGAGAAATTGATAATTCGACCATCACTAACAATAAAGGAAAATTACTCTCTCAATATTTAGATGTTTTACGATTTTAATTGATTCAACTAAATAGCCATATGTTTTTTTGTTGTCAACTTGGAACCAAACATTTGCAAGTTTATTATTTTAACTAATTAGAATAAGAGCTCATTTTTCCGGTTATCTTGTCAAAAAGAAATACTTCTTGATAATGTTGCAAAGTTTTCAAATCAAGCATTCAATGAGTATTGTATGTCCGTTGAAATTTATATAGAGCATCTACTAGAAAATGTTTATATCTTGAATTGACTTGAAAAATTATTTATTAAACGTATAAAATTAATTGCAAATCCACTTATCATGAGATGCAGGCTCTTAATTTTCCCTTAGGCTATGTTTGGATACGTAAAAAAGAACGGAGTGGAATGGAACGGGGCGGGATGAAACAGAGCAGGATGAAATAAAGATGTCACTCTATGATTTAGCTACGTCATGATGAAATAGAGTATGCGCCAAATGAATTGGCGCATTGGAACAAAAGTTAGGTGTATGCGCCATATGGTTTGACGCCAATGTGTCACCCACATTAGGTTAGTCAAATGGTTTGGCGCCTACGTGGGTTTTTTTTTTTGTCTTTTTACAAATAATATAGGTGTTAAATGAATTGGCATGCCTATTCCTATTACACTAATGCGCCAAATGAATTGGCTAATTCAAGAAAATGGTATACCAATGCGCCAAATGATTTGGCGCGTACCTCAGGGGGTCCTGCAAAACCTAGACACTTTGGTAAATTTTCTGAAAAACTTATTTTTTTGGTAATTTTTTTTTAAACATTGTTATTTAAATTTTCTTTTCCACTTTTTCATGTTTAGCCAATTTACTTAGGCAGATTTGTGGGTTGATTGTCTTATAGTAAAACCTCAATTCCCCAGTCTCACAAGTAAGGAAACTCTCAATTAAATCTATGGATGCATCTTTTTCTCCAACTCACCCACCCGTACATTAGAACACCACTATATATATTTGAGACACGCATAATTAAATATTTTAAATATATAAAAAATAATAATATTGCACCCAAAATTGTATAATCAAATTTATAATATATTTTTTTGCCTATAAAATTTAATCTCCCTACAACAAATTTTATGTGTAAAAGTCATACTCTACTCTATTCCTCAAATATTGGTTGAGACAAAGGACATATTCATAGTGGTGTAAACACAACTAATTCTGGTCGCCGGTAAATGCCCTTTCTGGCAACATGAAAGTACTCATACCTGAATTGTTTTGTGTAGGACACAACCATGCATGCAATCTACCGTGAAACTACTACAGAAACAAAAATACCATCTAACATACTCATCACATTAAAAGGAAGATGGGAAAATGGATTAAATCATCTAAAAGGAATTATGGACCATAGAACACATGCAATTTTCTCAAGAATAATTAAATCTTAGGTTATGTTTGGGAGTTTGGAGAGAGAAGTGAAAGATTTTTGAAAATGAATTTTTTAAAAGTTGTTGAAGAATATTTAATATTTTTTGAACAAATAATTTTTTTATAGAATGACATAAAAGTGTTTATTATTAATATATTTTTAATTTTTAGAATAATATAACAACATAAAAGATATTTGAAAAATTTATGTAAGCCACTCAAAACCTTCCAAAACTATCATTCAACATAAATTTTGAGTTTTCCAAATTATGGGTGTTTAGTGTTATCAACAAAAGCAAACACTTCCAAACTCTTCCAGTCAAAAGTTTTCAATTCTTTTTTTTTTTTAAAACCATCTCTTTCTTTGCCCTCTAAACTTTCAAACGCCTCAATGACATTTTCTTAGAACAATTCATGAGACCTATCTCGCATAATCTTCTATTATATATATATTTGTTGTGGCGGTAAAGCGGCAAGCAACAAAAGTTTTGGAAATATTTATCCGGGAATTTATCGTCTCCACAGGGATTAGTGCATTGAACTGCCATTCAACAGTTTCCGCAATTATGAGTTTGGATTGAATTTGTTAAAGATAAAAAATGGAAAAGTAAATATTAACACAAAAAGAATACATTCTTCAAATAGAAGAAACTATCAAGTATTGCATATAATATACTCTTCACAAACTTAAACTTATTGACCGAATATACTCAACTTGTAACATATCAATATTACCACATGTCAACAACACAACCCACAACATTATCTAAGTGACGACCTCTCAGACACCTAAACAACACATGAGAAATCCGAGCTTCCCGTAAATGTCGATCTCTCAGACAAACACGACCACTCAGACGCATTAAGCACTGACACTAAGTGATTATCAACCTAATCCATCTCTGCAATTAAGTTAATAGAAAATCATCCTAGATAAGCATTGGAGCCCTACATCTCTATAACAACTCAAACACATAGCCACAAAGCAATAATCTAAGACAATAATCCATAAAAATATGAAAGCAAGATTTATATAACATAATAGTCAACAAATATACATGAGATCATAGTAGATCTACACAAAACCCACAAATGAAACCACAAAGAGAAGAAAAGAAGAAAAACCCAACAATCTCTCGGTTTGTCGGCTCCGATTGATGAAGGATTCAACCCCGGATCATCCATTTGACAGCTCCAATGTGTTTTCTAGCATCATTCCACTCAAAAAATGCTATTGGATGGATTGGAGCTCTAAAATACCCAACCCATAACCTAAAAAATGTGTTTTTGGCCCTTAAAACGTGTTTCAGTCAGTACCGCTTCGCCCGGCGACGCAAACGGTTCGCCCGGCGACTCCAGGCAGTAGCAAATCACATTTTTGAATATTTCTGTTTCGCCCGGCGAGCCAATTGCTCCGCCCGGCGAAGTACACCAGAACAGCAAAAATTCTACACTGTTTCGGCCATAACTTGAGAACCGTAACTCCGATTTTCGCCCGGTTTGAAGCGTTGGAAAGCTTATTCAATGCTCTATCTAACTATGAATAAATATCAATGCTTGAATACCTACAAAAATAAGATGAAAACAATTAAACTCAATGATATTTACACGATAACGCAATATATACACTATAACGTAAACTATACCAAATATACACTAAAGTTAAGGTTTATTGACGAAAAGCAAATGAATTAAGCTGATGAGTGCTAATTATTCACACTCAAATTCACAACAATTTACCACTCATCAAACTCTCCCCAACTTAGACTTGTTTGTCCTCAAACAAGAAACAAACAAATCTGACTCAAAAGAAAGTTTGTCCTCAAAAAAAACTAAACAACTCGAAATGACAAAAAGATCAATCAAAGAATCACGAAACGACAAGTTTTAAAGAAGGAAACAAATGTATGGCTCAATCAAAAACGGTACACACAAAGTATACTACTTACCACTACTTTGATGATAACATAAAAACATGAAACCAATGCTAAATACAAAATTTATGCCAAACATTCTAAAACAATGCAAGTTCACATATGAATCATACCTAGCAAAAAGAATCATCGGCAGATGAAAAACACAAAATGAAGAATTTTCACTCATCCAACAATCTTGCAAACAATAGACAAAATTATGCATTTATCTCAAAAATTCACAGTGACACATGAAAACATAAATCACAAGGGCTTTTCAAGGTTGTAATGCGGCTCGGTAAACAAACAAGTGATAAGTCCTAAAGCTAAATGAAACAAAAACTTGCCAAAAACTAAGGGAGTAATTACTTCCACAAAGTTTCACACAATATAATTTAAATCACACTTCTTCATCATCACAAGTTTCACACCAAACACAAAACTTATTAGCACAATTTATTCCATACTCTTTGTATTACTATTTTTCAAAGCTTTTCCTCTTTTTTCTTTCTTTTTCTTTTTCTTTCTTTTTCTATTTTTCTCTTTCTTTATTTTTCTTTCTTTTTTTCTTTCCTCAACACATACTCAACCAACCAAACAAGCACATAATCAATGCTCTCCCCAACTTGAATTCAACCAACGTTATACAATGAATACTCCCACTTACTAAGGCAAGGTAAAAACTCATACAACAACAAAAGGTTGAGGGTTCAAGAAAAAACAACAATCAAAATCCACCAAAAAGCGAACTAATTCTCAAGTTCAAAAAGCGAAATGGATAATGACAAAAAGCTCAAAGGGGGTTAACAAAAGATCACACACTCACAAGGTGAAATGACAATATGGCTAAGGTAGTTGTGCTCAAAATCAAACAAAATGCCTTGATCATTTTCATGCTTTCACAAAGTCAATACAAACAAAAGATTAAACATAATAACATCTAGTTAAAACAAGAATTGTGGTCTCCCGCATATGTAAACAATGGAAAGCTTCCTCACAAAAAGGTTGGGAACTAAAGTGATTCACAAATGAACAAGTATGCGAAAGAATGAATGGCATACAAGTTGCAAAAAGCCTAAGTATCATGAATATGCTACAATCTAGAAAGTGATAAACACATACCTCGAACGTGTACAAAATGTTAAACTCTATCATTACCATACATGCGCAAGTCGCAACGATCAAACTTGATAAATCACCAATTGCGACCTCAAGCTATCGAGCCAAACTTTGAACACAAACAATAAAAAACTAAAGAAAAAATTATAAACAATTTACAAACGTTGGGGTGCCTCCCAACAAGCGCTTATTTTACGTCGTTAGCTCGACGCCTGTTATTTAAGAACGTTCCTTCAAGTTACTTCCGTCCGGCTATTCCTAACCACACACAAGCAAACGTGAAAGGAAAACAAACAATAATATAACAAATGTACAAGTATAGAAAACATGTGAAAGTATAGTAAACATATACACAAATATAGACAAGTAAGAATATACAATATGTTCAATATATACAAAACTCCAAACCAAAGAAACTATTGCAATGCAAATTCAATAAAACACCAATCCACGGCAACGGCGCCATTTTGTTGAAGCGGTAAAGCGGCAAGCAACAAAAGTTTTGGAAATATTTATCCGGGAATTTATCGTCTTCACAGGGACTAGTGCATTGAACTGCCGTTCAACAGTTTCCATAGTTATGAGTTTGGATTGAATTTGTTAAAGATAAAAAATGGAAAAGTAAATATTAACACAAAAAGAATACATTCTTCAAATAGAAGAAACTATCAAGTATTGCATATAATATACTCTTCACAAACTTAAACTTATTGACCGAATATACTCAACTTGTAACATATCAATATTACCACATGTCGACAACACAACCCACAACATTATCTAAGTGACGATCTCTCAGACACCTAAACAACACATGAGAAATCCGAGCTTCCCGTAAATGTCGATCTCTCAGACAAACACGACCACTCAGACGCATTAAGCACTGACACTAAGTGATTATCAACCTAATCCATCTCTGCAATTAAGTTAATAGAAAATCATCCTAGATAAGCATTAGAGCCCTACATCTCTATAGCAACTCAAACACATAGCCACAAAGCAATAATCTAAGACAATAATCCATAAAAATATGAAAGCAAGATTTATATAACATAATAGTCAACAAATATACATGAGATCATAGTAGATCTACACAAAACCCACAAATGAAACCACAAAGAGAAGAAAAGAAGAAAAACCCAAAAATCTCCCGGTTTGTCGGCTCCGATTGATGAAGGATTTAACCCCGGATCATCCATTTGACAGCTCCAATGTGTTTTCTAGCATCGTTCCACTCAAAAAATGCTATTGGATGGATTGGAGCTCTAAAATACCCAACCCATAACCTAAAAAATGTGTTTTTGGCCCTTAAAACGTGTTTCAGTCAGTACCGCTTCGCCCGGCGACGCAAACGGTTCGCCCGGCGACTCCAGGCAGTAGCAAATCACATTTTTGAGTATTTCTGCTTCGCCCGGCGAGCCAATTGCTCCGCCCAGCGAAGTACACCAGAACAGCAAAAATTCTGCACTTTTTCGGCCATAACTTGAGAACCGTAAATCCGATTTTCGCCCGGTTTGAAGCGTTGGAAAGCTTATTCATTGCTCTATCTAACTATGAATAAATATCAATGCTTGAATACCTACAAAAGTAAGATGAAAACAATTAAACTCAATGATATTTACACGATAACGCAATATATACACTATAACGTAAACTATACCAAATATACACTAAAGTTAAGGTTTATTGACGAAAAGCAAATGAATTAAGCTGATGAGTGCTAATTATTCACACTCAAATTCACAACAATTTACCACTCATCAATATTAAAATAGACCCCCAACATATTGGCCACATAAACATCAATATTGTTTTGTAAAAGAGGTTTTATACAATATCATGAGCAATCAATATACATATAAACAAAGCATACTTACAAACAAAACCCCAAAAAATATAAGTTTGCAAAGAGAAGAAACCAAATCTTTCGTGGTGTCAATCACGATCAACCAAGCTCTCGGCCCCATATCATTCGATTACAAGCCACAAATATCATTTTCTAAGCTCTAAACTACCAAGAATGAAGGTTGATGAGTTGGGAACAAATACCCCAAAATATAACCTACAAAATAGGTGTTTTGGCCCTTTTAACGCATTTCTGCCCAGCTGGTCCTGCTTAGCGGTACAGAGCCCGCTAAGCTTACTCTGCTATAACTTGCGATCTTGTCTCGACCATAACTTGAGAATCGTCACTCTGATTTACGCCTGGTTCAAAGCGTTGGAAAACTTATTTAATGATCTATCTAATAATGCCTAAATATCAACCAAATTTATGATTTTTCTCATCTTTGTTTTGAGCCTTATTCTTTGATAAATTGCTTAAATTTGTATTATTGAAGCTCAGTTTTTGTCTTTTATTACTCAATGCTCTAATTATGAATGAATACCTACATAAGAGATGAAAAACTATCAAACGATACATTATTGGGTTAAATATAAAACACCCCTATAATATTAGCGAGATTTAATTTTAGCCTCTGGTAACGTTTTTTTGTAATTCCCCCTTGCAATTTCTAGATTCCTTCAAATACCGCCGACTTCCACGTAAGCAACAAGAGAGAATCTTTGATGCAATATGGTAGTCAGGGGGGTCCTTGAAGAAATCTGGAAATTGCAAGGGGGAGATTGCAATTTTTTTTACTAGGAGCTAAAATCAAAACTCACTATATTACAGGGGGTGTTGCATATTTAACCCTACAATATTTACACGAATATACTATTATACAATTATTTACACAAAAGTCGGGGTTTTATGATAAAAATCACAAGAAAAAAGTTAATAAGTGCTACAAAATGATAGAGAAATAACGACATGTTGGCACTTATCAATAGGGGATGTATGTCCCGCCTTGCTGGGTTCTCTAAGGTATCCCCCTTTTGTTGAAGATAAATCCGCCCTGTTTATCTTGTCGAGCATTTCTACTTGGATGACAAGGATTGACCTTTTCTAATTATTTGGTTGCCGTCTTATAAAAAACTACTCTACAACATGGGCAGAGTGTGACCTCCGAGTTCTTCAATCTACATCTATTCAAAAAATCAATGAGAAAGAAACCCTAAGGATATTTCCCTTGATGAAGGTGACAATCTTGTAGCTCGATGAGAAAGAAATTATGAATCCAAAACCCTAGTTCCATAAACCATAATTGAATTCAATTGAATTTTCTTCTTATTAGAGAAAATATTCTCTCCAATGCTTTCTTCCTTCCACGTTTGCCCTAGAATCCAACTGGTTTCATTGTTAATTTCACTTTTTCTAAATCCAACTCCTTTCTTCAGCTTGTGCTCCTTGTTACAGACGACTGCAGCCTTGTCTCAACTTGACAAATTTATCCTTAAATTAAGCAAAAACACATTAAAACATAAAAGGGAGCACCTATTATGCTCCAAGCAAATTACTATGAAAACATCTAAAATGCAATAAAATAATAACTAAAAAGCAAATTAAGTACTAACTAAAATAAAGATTAAAGCATCTATTAACTCACAAAAAGTGGGTTAACACACCCCCAAAAAATCACATGCAACTTTTTTGTGAGTTAAATATGTAGCAACTTTCGAAAAATCACATGCAACTTTTTTCCTACCTCCAGATAAGGAAATTGTAAATTAGCAAGCAGTTGCTTAAGTTCCAACTCAGGAGAAACTTCTGCTAAAGGTGATTTTTGCTTCTGTAATACAATGGATAAATCCATTACCTCCATAGGCTCTTCTTCAATACATGGTTTTCTCAAAGGTTCACTATTGATTCCATCATGTTGAATTTTATCATTTTCAAACTTCCCTACCTCTTACTCCAAGACATTACTTAATTTGAGTAAGTTCTTGTGAATTATTCCTTCCCAACTAAAGATCATGAAACAGTCAGCTACATCTTCCTCAAAATACTCCAATACATTGAGTATATTGAAGACCACTTGTTGTCCATTTACTCTCATAGTAAGTTCTCTTTTTTTTTTTTACAAAGAACAAATAAAACTTAAATAATGCGAAATTTAATTTAAAATGGATAAAACACCCTTATTATATTAGTAAAATAAAAATAAATAAATTAATAAAATAAATTTAAATATTAGACAAATTATCTATAACTGAATCTTCATCATTATCATGTCTTCATATATTATAATTTGGTAAATTTTTAGGTACTCATGATAAATAATTGGGTACTGATACCTTTAGTGTAAATTGGTTTAAATTTTGAGTTTATTTTAAAATAAAATAATTACAAATAATTACATAACATTTAATTGAACAAAGTAGTGATAACCAATCTACTTAATCTAAATGCAAGGTTGTCATGATGGCAACCTTGAAGATAACCCTAACTCTAATGCTGATGTGGCATGATTATAGCAACTTTGAACATAATCCTAACTATAATGCTTACGTGGCATAATTTTAGAATTTTCAATTTTTATGAGCCACTATTTTTTTCTAACAATATTATTAAAACCACCTTTCTAACCACTATATTTTTAACAATATTATTAAATCATCTTTCTAGGAATAACATCAAATAGTAATAGTATAATAATATTAATAAATAGTTATTACTTTATTACTAATCCTTCAATAATTATATTTTATTAATAATCCTTAATTTTTTAAATAAATTTATAAAAATATATATTCATAAAAATGGAAACAAAAATAAAATTTAAATTTAAAATTGTGATATTTTAATATTATTATTGTTAGACAATCTTTTTTTATTAAGACATTGAAAAATTTAAAAGTCAAACAAATAGTTTTCCATGGAAAATTCAAAATTCAAACAAATAATTTTCAATGAAAAATTCAAATGTCAAACAAATAGTTTTTCATTTTTTTAATAAATTTATAAAAATATATACTCATATAAACAAAAACAAAATAAAAATTTTAAATTTTACTATTTCTTTGTGCATTATTATTTACTATATTTGTAATTTTTTATCCTAAATTGAAATTCTTGATATTTATAAAATATATACTCATGGAAATAAAAATAAAATGTAAATTTAAAATTTTGATCTTTTAATATTATTAAAACTCAAAGAAATAATTTTCCGTTTCTTTAATAAATTTATAAAAATATATGCTCATAATCATAATTCACCCACTTCTTTAATTAATTAAATAAATAAATATAATAATAATAATAATAATAATTAAAAAAAAGTTCATATAAATCCACCTCTTCAACTAATATACGTAACCTCTCCTATTAATTAGATAATAATAATTACAATAATAGTAATAATAATAAATAATTAATCAATTAATTAATTCATATAAATTCACTTTCTAAGTAACTTCCACATAGTTATAACCTCCTCCTATATATATCCCTCTAACGAATTAAATATTTTAAATAAATACTAATAAATTTCTATAAATCTAAAGCAATATACGTAACCTCTCTTATTAATTAAATAATAATGATAATTAGCAATAATAATAATAATTAATTCTATATAAATTCACCTTTTCAAATAACTTCTACTAATTATAACCTCCTCCTAAATATACCTCTCCAATGAATTAAATACTATTATTTATTAATTACTTATAATTAATCAAAATCAAAATAATTAGAAAAAGTGGGTTTTAGTAAGAAGTTATCTATAAATAGGGTTTAGTGAAAGGTTAGTAGTATACATGGTAACAAATTGGAACCTCTTATGCGTTATAAATGACTCACGTGATTGAAAAATTAGAGATGTTCTCATTTTCTCTTAATTTTACAATCTTCTCATTTGCTTTATTTTCTATTTTTAGTTATTAACTTTGAAACTTTTTTATGTCTTTACATTCATCATATTTTTCATACATTTCAACCATGAATGATTTTACTTTTGTTGCAGAGAAATGAAGACATGAAAAATGAAGATATGTTATAACACAATGCTATGGTATTAAATAGTTTATTATTTATTCTCTTTTGTTTTATTTTATTTAAAAAAAAAAGTTCATTATAGCATCAATCCCACACTTCCACTATTTTCAATCTTCCAGCCACTTCTAATGCTCTTATCTATCTATTATAAAGCTAAAGAGCATGTTTTTTTTCAAAGAAGAGATTGAAATTGATAGAACATGTTACAAAACACCAAAAACATTAAGGTTTTTTTTTTTTATAAATATTTCTTTTTTCCCTCAACAAAAATTTATGTTATTCTCTCTTTCTCTTAGGTTTATTTATCCACATATTTTATATATTGTTTTAATTAAAAATCTATTTTATCAACTTTAATTTATCAATTTATTATATTATTAATTTCATTTTGCAGATATCTTCATTTCAATGATCAAAAAAATTTCACACAAAATTAAGGTAATCTATAATTATATTGTATATTTTATTTTATTTTATAAATTATGTGATATTAATATAAAAAAAAATCATATTTATTTTTGTAGGTACCACCATCATGCCTTCTTGGATGAAGCAATATGTTTATTTTATTTATTTATCAATTTATATATTCAACTTATTTTTATTATATAATTTTTATTATGTACTTATTTTTTTCTTTTCCTTTATTTATCATCATTTTATTATTATTTATCAATGACTTAAATTTACATAACTTTATCGGTTTTAGGATTTCTTTCTTGATCCATGTTATTTATACTTTACAATTGATTATACTATTGTTTTATTTTCTTTTTTAAAATAATTCAAAAGAATTTACTCATGCCTACAATGTCTTCTACTAAATTTTCTCCTCAAAATTAGTAGTAATTATAAATTATTTTAATGATATTATTAAATAATTAATTATAAGAAAAATATTAAGTCAAAATAATATTTAATTCATTAAATCAATATAATTAATTAAATTAAATTGAACCACTTTCTTTTTTATTTATTTACTGGACCTCAATTACATACCAACTATCATGTCATTACCCACTAATACCTTAACTATTTATTTTTTCATTATTTAATAAATCGGCAATTTATAATTTTTCCTAAGATAATCAACCAAAAAATAACATATTCACGGTGGATTCTAGAATGAGGGCCCTATTAAGTCCCTCATCCATGTACCACTAATTATGACCTTTAGATGAAACAATTCCACATGATTATATTATTAAGTACCGTATTAAATTAGATTTTTTTATTCATATTTTCTTCATTTCCACCATATATATATTTCATCTCTTTAAACAACATGGTTTTCTTCTTCTCCATTCTCAATCAAAGACAAATTAATGTTCCATTTATCTCATATTTGTGTTCCTTCCCACCTTCTAAATCAAAAATGGATTTTGTCTTAAAAGTCTTTTTTCCACTTTTGCAAATGGTGATAAGCATATGTAATGTAACAAAACAACACCATCGTTAACCTATCTAATAATTCATTTTCCCTCTCCGTTGATTTTTATACCCCTTCTGTAAATAACAAGATAGTGAATTCATTTTCCGTCTCCATTGATTTTTATACCCCCTTCCGTAAATAAATGTATTGAAAGTTGGATTTAAATTTTTAATTAAAGAAGTGACTGTTATATGAACCAATTGCATAAATCTGTGAAGTATGAAGTCTCACTTATTAACTGAGTTGCAGCAAAGTATCATGCAAAGAGAAATAAGTCCAAAGCACTGATGGAAAATATCACAATAATTGTGTTTAGTTATAAAAATAATTTATTGTTATTATGAGAAAAAGATGACAGTCTCACCATATAATGTAAAAAATATTTTTATGAAAGATGAATAGATTCAATAATAAGAGGATGGAATAATAACACGATGGATGATTGAAGGGTGGGAGAGGTAGTTTTAGGCAAATTTAGATTTTAGAAAAAAAGAAGTTACTCTTCAATCTCAACCAATAGCAGGAGATGAGAGGAGAGAGAAAAGGTGGAGTGAGTAATTGTGGGAGAAAAGTTGTATGTAACCCATTTGTATTCTAATTCATCTGAACCTTTTAAATATATCTAATGGCATCTAAAAGTGGTGCACCGGTGAACCACCTATTAGATGGTCCACTCTAGATGCTACGTTCACTTTTTTATGTAACAGTGAATTTCTTATTTTATGTGTTTATTTTGCATATAAATATTTAAAAATAATAATTCTAATTTATAATTTACAATTTTTCACTTAATTTTTAATTCTAAGTTATGATTAGTTTTTCTTATATTTCAATTTCACAACTCTACTTATTTTTTATTTCAATTATTAATTTGTCATTAGTGGTTTATTTTATATTAAATAATATTATAAAACATAAAACACAACACATTCGAGACATAGTTGATATCAAATTATTCATATTAATATATTTTAATTTAATATAACTACTAATAATATTTAAATAAAACATATCCGTGCATCGCACGGGTGTAGGTCTAGTTAAACTCAAAGGTATTGAAGTGTTGACTAAGTTTTAGAGTCATGCATATCAATCACACATGCAAGAATTGCTCTCACACAACCACCAAATACATGCATGAAACCATAAATATATCTACAAAAATTCATATATTAATTGTGACTCTCGTAAACATATATATGTGGTATGGGAATTAATATTATATATACATTAGAATTACAAATTAGTTATCGTAAATATTACTCATATTACATTTATATATTATAGTCTATTAACTATCAGATAAATGATTTTTAGTTTTCTAAATGATATCATAAAATTTTTAGACAAATAATAAATTTCAAATACCATTTTTTTTATATCAATTACCACTTTAAATTTAGATGAAAAACTTTATCAATATTAATTTTATTTTTGGCATCTCATTTCTCTTCGTCAAAGATGTAGGACTATTTTGTTTTACTTTAATAGTAAAAGATATTAACTTTTTTTTCAAATTTAAACATTAATTTTAACTTCACGTAACATAAATATCTATTATTTAAATTTCAAAATCACATAATTTTTTAAAAAGACATATCTCAAAAATAAATTTTATAAAAAGTCATTTAAAATTGCTTAAATTTTTTTAATTTAAATATAAAAAATATGAAATATGTAAAATAAAATTTTATAAAATAATATTCAAATGAATATTTCATTTAAAACATTTTTAAAATTTTTTGTAAATTATTTTTAAACAAAATGCAACATCCTATATTTTTTAATTTTTTTAAAATTAAAAGATTAATTTTAATATCCTAGACAAAGTTACCTTCTAATTAAGTTTGAAATTTG
Organism: Vicia villosa; assembly: GCF_029867415.1. NCBI lineage: Eukaryota > Viridiplantae > Streptophyta > Magnoliopsida > Fabales > Fabaceae > Vicia > Vicia villosa. Next base: position 126,944,154 of record NC_081184.1, on the reverse strand, counting down.
TGATAATATGTTGATGAGATATCAGGTGGTGTTAATTTATATTTCCAAAAACCTTTCACATTTCAACATTTAATTAGAGAAAGTTTTCCTTTTTCATTACATCTTCCACGTTATTTGATTGTGATTTATTATGGACTAAACAATGTATCTTAATATCATATTCCACACAAAATTAAAGAAATATTGAATTAATATACTATATTTGATTATCTTACCACAACTAATTCATATTTCATTAAGTTTAGTTGTTTAACTTCTTCCTTCCACAACTCAAACTTGATAGAGACAGTAGATTCATGCTTCAAGAAATATATACAAAACTTGAGAAAATATCATCAGGGTTATTAATGTCCATTAATCTTTTATGACCTTAAAATGTTTATATCATCGTGATATTGGTAAGAGAAGCTATGTTTCTATAAAGTATCTAAGAAAGTCAAATTCTTTATCAATTATGGAACATATCTAATATCATTCAACATTCACATGTCACTATTGTCTATGGAAATATTAATTTATCTTATTCCATTTACACTTCATGTTTACTTCATGTTTTATCATCACCCATATAAATAAATTAAAAAAATATCTAAATTGAATATGGTGAACCACTTCTAATGTGGCATCATGTGGTATGAATATCCAAAGTAAACAATATATGCTTTTTTGAACTTGCAAAATTTAAGATGTCTACCTTTTATTTTGAAAATCTCTTATGATGATTGATATGTTTACCATTAAAGCATCTCTTCGTTATTTTATTTTTTCTTGGATTTTGGCATGTTCTTTTTAGAGCATCTGTTAATGGTGTTCCTCGCACGATCTTGCCCCCTTCACATAAATACATTTTTATTGAGTTCTATCCTTTATATTTTGTATCCTTAAAGAATGATACAAATGTGTAGTAGTAATTGTATCGGTGCAGATAATATAATTTCGTAGGTAAGAGTAGTTACCAAGTAGTTGTAAGAATCTGGAACAAGTACAACAAAATAATTTTCTTTCCTTCATCATCGGCCTTCACCTAAAGACTCTCTATATAAGTGATAATTTTATTATAGTTATTGACATGTTGTTCTAAATCAGATATTTTCTGCATCTTCAAGTTGTATAGTTGATGCTTCGTGATTAATTTGTTTGTTAGCATATTGGATATATATGACTCTTTAATTTATCATAAACCTTTTTGAGAGTGTTTAAATCAAAGATATGATACATCTCCTCGTCAAATACACATAGACATTTCATTCATGTCAGTTCTCTTTTATCTCTACCAGTTAAGTTTCCTCCATGTTTGTCAGTTTTGTCTCACGCATCGCCTTCTATAAAATTTGTTATGCTAACAAATACTTAATTCTCCTTTGTCAAAATTCAAAGTTGTTAGCTATGTCACACCTCGCAACTCTGAATTTCACACCAAATTCAGTCATCATATGATATTAACTTTTAGAACAAGTAGTTACATAAGAGAAATGAAATGATGAAGTGAAAATTAAAGTAAACACAATGTTTGGTTACGTTGTTGAGCCAAGTATGCCTAGGTCTCTTAGTACACAACAATCATAGTTTCTTATTATTGATCGAATTAGAATTTATAGTGTGGACAAGGCTTATATAAATATTACGGCCCATATTACAACAATAATTCCTTCTTATTGTATCGTTTGTTCACCCCTACCCCCTTGTCATTTCCTATATGCCATATGCAATAAATATTATGATATATTACAATGCAAGTGATAGGTTTATGTCATGGTCAATTATGTTTGAACTTAGAATCATAAGATTGATGAAAATAATTGAAAATTTTTATGGAGAGAGAGTGAGCAAGAGTGAGAGCCGGAATTAGAGAGAGTAATTGAGGGTGAAATAGTGATTACTTTATTACGAGATATCCCAATGGTATTTATACACATCACAAGATGAGGTATAATTAACTAACAAATAAAACATAATCGGTTGACATATTATATCAACCGGTTGCACTTACTCAATGTTTCAGTTTATAACTAATTTTACACATATGTAACTCTTGTGAATTCAATGCCAAGAACTAAGTATAAAACAAGGGAAGAAAAAAGAACAAAGTAGAAGAAGAACACAAGAATTGATTATAACTGCTATTCTTTTACTTTCTCTTAGAAAACAAGATTGCAAGTTTGCAAGAATAACTAATAACCTCTCTCACCCTAAATTAGCATTTGCAGCATGCAATGATGAGAGACTAGTATGCTATTTATAATAAAACCTAACATACTAACTAATGGGATTTTTGCATAAGGTCCATTACACAAGCCAACTTAATAAACAAGCTAACTTAACAAATTTGGGTTTAAACACTAAAACCTAATTTAACATGCTAACAACCCTAGCATCTTCGACACCTGCATGCTAGACCATTTTCGACTACAGCATACGCACTTCGACACCAGCATGTGAACAACCTTCGACTTCATGCTTAACCCTGTCGAACTGTCAAACCAAGAAGCTACCCTTCGACCATACTAGAGTTCGAACCAATATCTCATAGTAACCGGTTGACATATTATGTCAATCGATTGCACCTTGTTGTTGTAGGTTCTGTTAGTTGATTTATAAGAGCTGTAATCGGTTGACATAAAAGTGCAACCGATTACATGCACGTGAATATCTTTTTTTAACTTAACACATTATCTTAATTCATGTGCTCCAAGTCTTTAAAGCTCATGTTCTTCTTCAATCTCTTGAGCACTTCAATTGTGACTCTCTTGTTTAAAAAATCGGCCACTTGGTTTTCACTTCTACAATACCACAATCTCCGCCTTCCTTTACTAACAAGTTCTCTCAAGTAGTGAAACATCAACGCAATACGATTGTTCCTCCCATGTGCAATTGGGTTCTTAACAAGGTTTATAGCGCAAAAGTTATCAACCATGAGCTACAAGGTCACCCTCTTTGCTTTCCAGCTCCTTCAACAGATCCATCAACTACACGTCTTGCCATGCACACAATGAAGCAAAAATGTACTCGGCCTCACAAGAAGAGAGTTCTACTACAGATTCCTTCTTCGAACACCATGAGATTGGTGTTTCACCGAACATAAAGATATATCTAGCTATAGGCTTTCTATAAATTTATCTCTGTACCAATTGGAATCGGTAATGGCACTATTACAATGCTCCATTACAAACTTCTTCAAAATCTCAGGCGCATACCTTCTTTGGTGCATGATCAGTCCCTTCTTGGACTTGTAAAACTAAATACCAAGGAAGTATGTCATAATGTCAAGGTCGTTCATCTTAAACTCTTTCATAAGCTCACTCTTGAATCTAGAAATGCATTCTTTATTGCTTCCTATAATCAACAAATTGTCTACATATAGACAAAGAATTATCACCTCTACATTTGTATCCTTCTTCACATACACACCATGTTCGGACACACACTTATTAAAGACAATCTCCTTTAATAAACCATTTATCCTCTTGTTCAAATCTCTTGGATCTTGTTTTAAACCGTACAACGCTTTCTTAAATTCGTAGAACTTTGACTCTTTGATTTTCACAATAAAACCAGTTGGTTGTTCTACATAAACTTCCTCTTCTATGGGTCCGTTTAAAAATTCATATTTAGCATTCATTTGGTAGATGGACCAATTGTTGTTATTTGAAATACCAACAAACAATCTAATGGTTTTAATTCTAGCCACCATGGAAAATACCTCTTCAAAGTTTATGCATTCTCTTTGCAAAAATTCCTTTGCAACTAATTGAGTCATATGCTTTATTATTTCACCCTTGAGATTTTCCTTTACTTTGTACATCCATCTTACACCAATTGGCTTCTTTCCTTGCGATAGATCAACTAATTCCCAGTTGTTGTTCTTCTCAATTAATTTCAACTCCTCATTTATAGCACAAATCCATTTTAGATCTCTTAAGGCCCCTTTCATTTTAACGGGTTTAGATTCATCCATAAGTGCAAAATGGACGAAATTAACGTCATTGAATTTGTTATCTCGCAACATCTGACAATCTTAGACTCTTGGAAGCAAACCTCTTTTCCTTGTTGATCTTCTCATATTTCCTTCAATTTGAGGTTCAATGGAAGCTAGTTCTTCACGTTCCAGCACTACGGAAACTGATTTTTCACTAGTGTAACAGATTGACATATTAGCGCAACTGGTTTCACTATGCTTCACTTCTATACTTTCGTCGAAAACGATGTCTCGGATAATTATAGTTATTATATTCGCTACCTCGTACAACTTGTAAGTTGTGGTAAAGTGATACCTTATAAGTGTCATCAATTCCCCATTATCATTCATCTTCTTTCTAATTTGTCTCGACACATGTTAATACGCTACCGAACTATAAACTCTAAAGTGATTCAGATTCACTTTAAATATAGACCATGCTTCCTCCGGTGTTATATTCTTAAGATTCTTTGTTGGAAACATATTCAACAAATATGAATTTGTGATATTACCTCATGTACTATGCCTTCTTGAACATGAAACCTCCCAAAGTCATTTGAGACATATTCGCCTCCAGCATCCATTTTGAGAACTTTGAGCTTGTGACCACTTTTCCTTTCAACCATCGATTTGAACTTATTAAACACTTAAAATACCTTATTTTTCGCTTGATTAGGTACGTCCATAGATTTCTTCTATGATCATCGATGAATGTGACAAAATTGAAGGATAGAAAAACACTTAGAAAGGGGGGGTTTGAATAAGTGTAGTCTTAAAAACTTGAACGATAAAAATAAATTGCACAGTTATTTTTATTCTGGTTCGTTGTTAACTAAACTACTCCAGTCCACCCCCGCTGAGTGATTTACCTCACCTGAGGATTTAATCCACTAATCGTAACAGATTACAATGGTTTTCCACTTAGTCCGCGACTAATTCTTCTAGAGTATCCTGATCACAACCTGATCACTCTAGGAACAAATGCTTAGACACAAGCTAAGACTTTCTTAGAGTATCCTGACCACCACGTGATCACTCTAATTACAACTGCTTAGACACAAGCTAAGACTTCCTAGAGTATCCTGATCAACACTTGATCACTCTAGTTACTTACAAAGTAATGTAATCAATTCTAAGAGTATTACAAATGCTTCTGAAAAGCTATAATCACAACAGTGATATTTCTCTTAACGTTTAAGCTTAATCTCACTAATATATTACAACAGCAATGTAGTGAGCTTTGATGAAGATGAAGTTTCTGAGCTTTGAATTTGAACAGCGTTTCAGCAAGTCTTTCAGAATAATTTCGTTCAGAATTGGTAACCTTGCTTCTCATCAGAACTTCATATTTATAGGCGTTTGAGAAGATGACCGTTGGGCGCATTTAATGCTTTGCGTATTCCGTACAGCATTGCATTTAATGTTTCACGCTTTTGTCAACTACCTCGAGCCTTGTTCACGCTGTGTCTACTGACGTTGCCTTTAATAGCTTCCAACGTTCCTTTTGTCAGTCAGCGTAGCCTGCCACCTGTACTTTCTTCTGATCTGATGTTTGTGAATAAAATATTTGAATGTCATCAGAGTCAAACAGCTTGGTGCATAGCATCTTCTTGTCTTCTGACCTTGAAGTGCTTCTGAGCGTGATACCATGAGAACTTCAGTGCTTCTGCTTCTGATCTCAAGTTCTTCTGATGCTTCCATAGACCCATGTTCTGATTCTGCCTTGACTATCTTCTGATGTCTTGCCAGACCATGTTCTGATGTTGCATGTTGAACCTTCTGAGACAAAGCTTCTGAGCGCTGATTTGTGCATACTCTTTATATATTTCCTGAAATGGAAATTGCAATGTATTAGAGTACCACGTTATCTCACACAAAATTCATATCCTTGTTATCATCAAAACTAAGAATATTGATCAGAACAAATCTTGTTCTAACAATCTCCCCCTTTTTGATGATGACAAAAACATATATAAATGATATGAATTTGCGATCAGAAAGAGCAGACGGCTAAAGACAAATTACACAGCTATAGCATAAGCATGTGAATATGTCTCCCCCTGAGATTAACAATCTCCCCCTGAGATGAATAATCTCCCCCTGAAATAAATACTCGAAGAACTTTAATAATAAAAGACTTCCCTGATTATTTCGGTAGAGACGATCACATAAGCTTCTGTCTTCTGATAATTCATAGCTTCTGACTTCTGCTTCCATTGGACAGCTTCAGAACTTGAATTTCTTTAGATCCCTAGAACACTCACAGCTTCTGATTCCTGCTTCCATTTAGGACAGCTTCAGAACTTGAATTTCTTTGATCATCAGAACATTCACAGCTTCTGATTCATGCTTCCATTTTAGGACAGCTTCAGAACTTGAATTTCTTTGATCTTCAGAACATTCACAGCTTCTGATTCATGCTTCCATTTAGGACAGCTTCAGAACTTGAGTTTTCTGGATCTTTAGAACATTCACAGCTTCTGATTTCTGCTTCCCTCGGATAGCTTCAGAGCTTTGAATTTCTTCTTACATCACTTCATGCTAGATTGTATCAGAACATTGTTGAATGTACCAGAGCATCATCAGAGCATCTCTACATCCTGAAATGTTACAGAACAAAACTAAACGACAAAAGTCAGCATGAATGAGTTAGAACATAAAATGTGTATCAGAACACAAAATATGTATCAGAGCCATATAAGCCATATAGAATATATCAGATCCAATAGACAATGTATCAGAGCAAATAGACAATGATTTGGATCATATTCTATTATCAGAATTTCTGATCATTCTTCCTTCTTGCTTTTGATTCTGAAGCTTCCTAGCACTCAGCTTGCTTCAAGAATCCAAGAGCTATTTCTGATCATTCTTCCTTCTTGCTTCTGATTCTGAAGCTTCCTAGCACTCAGCTTGCTTCAAGAATCCAAGAGCTTGATTCATTTTGTTGCTTCTTATGTTGATCTTGAATCTTTGATTCCTGCAACAACACAACTTAAAAACATAGACCTTTGCAAGTTCTGTTAGTAAATGAGGAGCCTTTTTACTCGGTAACTGATAATATTAATCAGATCATTTATCATATATTTTCTCCCCCTTTTTGTCGTATCATCAAAAAACAGAAAAGATTCATATACAAACAAAAAGAAACACACGGAGGAAAAAAAAAGGATGATTTCATTGAAGTTCAAACAACAGGTACAGAAGTACACGAAGAGAAGGAAGACAAGATGCACAAAAACAGATGCAGCAAAAGCAAAAAAGCAGAAAACAGCATAGACTCAATCTAAGACGGCCCTATCCTTGACAGGATCTTAGCCAGCATCTCTTGAACCACATTGTTGTATCCATCTTGCCTCTCCATGAAAGCTCTAAACTCAGCATTGACTGAGCTTTGCTCATCCTGTTTCTTCTGAATATCTTCCAGAGTCCTTGCAAGACGAGAAGATTCATCAGAAGAAGCTTCACCGCTTCTAACCACAGGAATAGCATTGTGATCTGTAGCTTCCATAGATAGATCATTTGCAGGGATTTCCTCAACAGGAACTGATTCATCAGCATGATCTTCTACATCTGCTTCTTGCATAGAAGCATCTCCATATTCTGCAGCAGGAATTTCCGAATCTCCATTCTCAAGTGCCTGAAGAATGGCAGCAAGATTCCTGGGAGCAGAAGGACCTTCAACTTCTGGTGGGTCAACAACTTCTGGAATGACCAAGCTTGGGTCTTCCTTAGAAGAGTTTTCCCTCAGAAAGTCAAAGAGGGTCTTGAAATCCCCAAGTAGAACAGGATATTTAGGTATCCAGACCACAATCTCCTTGCAAGGGTTAGCTTCCATTGCAGCAGCAAGTCTTGCTACTTCCAATTCATCCATAAAGGGCTTCTCCTCAGCAGCAACACAATTTCTGAGAGGATGGTAGTATATACCATTATCATCCTCCAGAAGGTAACCAGGATAACCAGGGGCAGCAGCCACTAGTCTTTTCTGTACTCCCATTGCTTCTACTTGAAAATCCTTGCGAAATCTTATCCAGAGATTTCTTGTAGAAACATCATCCAGACCATTTAGAAATGCATCCTTCAGAAGGTCTAGACTGCTAATCACCTCATGTCTGAAAAGTTCCAGGTAGGTATAGGGTTCAGGTTTAGGCGGATTGAAGGTGAATTTGTAGTCAGGGTAGAGAAGACAGTAAGGTTTGGATTTTTTGGTAGGTAAGGGATGGGATATAGAAGGTGGAGGTGCGGTGGATGAGGAAGAAGGGATATCTGAGAGAATGATTGATGAGGATGGAATATCAGAAAGGATAGATTGAGAAGAGGATGGAGTATTTGTAAAGGGAATTGGTGAGAAAGATTTATCAGAAGGAGTTGGGGGAAGAATACTTAGAGGTGTGGGGTTTAGAATGGGTGAGGAGAAGGATGATGGAGAAGGATTTGGTAAAGTGAAGTTTACTTTTGGTTCAGATGGAGGTGATTGGAGAGATGGTTTAGGGACAGAAGGAGGTGGAGTAAAAACCTGCCTGGAGATTTGTACAGAAGAAGAAGATCTGGTTCTGCGAAAGGAATCTCTGATCCTTTTATCCCTTCGTTCGTCAGAGTCCACTTTGTCAGGATCATAGGTGACCCTCAACTTCTTGGCTTTCTCAGCCTCATCTTCTCGTGCTTTTCTTTTTAGCCTAGCCTTTAGTTCCTTCTGATCCTTCTTCAGAAGATCAGCCTTGGACGGAAGTACTCTGCCACGGATCCAAGCAGGATCAATATCTGATTGCTTCCTAACACAATCTTCCAGGTAAAGCTTGACAACCTGATGCAGTTCTTTTTGAAACAAAGAGGCAAAACCTTCAACAGCAACTCTTCTTGACAGAATGTCAGGAAAGCTTGTGCACACAGAAGGTACATTATGAATGAGTTCCAGTCTGAACAAATCCACGCCATTGAGAATGGGACCTTGAACTACTCCAAGAAAATGGGACGCATTGAGTTTTCTGATGGAGTCCAACACTTTGCTTTCAATTAGGATGTCTGAAATCATTCTTCCAAAAGGAATAGTCGTTCTTGGAATATGAGGGTACTTTGCCCTTTCGTCTTCTCTTGACTCAAAGATAGAAGTCTTCAGTTTCTCAAACAGAATATGAGAGATGCTGATCTCAGTCTTTTTGCCAATGCAGAAAAGAGTATACTTGTGATCCTGACTGATGTAGGAGGAGGAGAGCATCCTCTTTCTATGGTGAAGGGAACCCAGAATAATTTCAGCCCATACTTTATAAAACGGCCTTAAGGTGCCTGTGTTATTAGAGTCAATTCCAAAAGTCTGAGAGATTTGTTGTTCAACTTTAGACCAATCAACTGATGCATGTCGAAAACCAGACCAACCTTCTTCATCATTCAGATTGTACAGCTTCCTGATGAGCTTTTCAGTGATAACCACTTCATGCCCTAGCACGACTGACATGATGGCAGTTGGGGTAACCGTTGCATGTACCCAGAAATCCTTCACAAGTTCAGGATAAATTGGACCAACCAATCTATCAAGATACTTAGACCATCCTTGCTCAAAGATTCTTGCATCACACTTAAAGCCATTTGCTTTTAGGTTGTTGATGTCCACAGCACATTCACATAGAACTTCCAGTTCTTTCGTGGGTATTAAGCATGTTTTCAATGGAGCATACTCATATTTGCGTAGAAGGATCTGTGTAGAAGTGAGCCTTTCTTTTGAGTTCGATGAACAAGAAGATGAGTTCATGATGATTATGCTTTGAGATCAAATCAAAAACTAGGGTTTTAAAAAAAAATGCAACGAAGGGGATGCACAAGAGAGAGAGAAAGAGAGAAAAAGAGGGAATGAAGATGAAGCGGGTTATTTAAATGATTTGAAAATAAAGAAATCATTATGCATTTAATGAGAAATGACATTAGGAGAGAGAACATGGTAAATGAAATGATTTAACACAGTTACCTAGGTCGGCGTCTTTTCAACTGCACGCTTTGTACAAACCGTACAAACACGTGTTTACCATCAGATAATAGATGACAGCTGTAAAATATGAATAGACTTTACGCCTTTTGATTCTGATCACTGCTTCTGATTGTCATTCTTAAGAAATGATCTGGTTCTGATAGGATCATCTTTCTTCCCAAGGATCACATCTTCTGAATGAGCTGAGGCAAGTCTAGGTGATCTTCTGATAGTTGGTTCTTCAGAAATCCTAAGATTCTCTAAAGATGCAGCAACTTGATCTTCTGATCCATTGCTCCTGAGACTGCCAGCTTCTGCAGCTTTGCTTCTTGATTCTTCAACTTCTGATATATCAATATCAAAATCTGCAAAGTTCTCAAACTGCTTTGGTTTTTCAAGACCAAGCTTATCATCAAACCTGATATTGATTGATTCTTCTACAATCAATGTTTCAGTATTGTATACTCTGTAGCCTTTAGAGCGTTCAGAATATCCAAGAAGGAAACACTTTTGTGCTTTAGAATCAAACTTACCAAGATGATCTTTAGTATTCAGAATAAAACATACACATCCAAAAGGATGGAAATATGAAATGTTGGGCTTTCTGTTCTTCCACAATTCATAAGGAGTCTTATTTAGAATAGGTCTGATAGAGATTCTATTCTGAATATAGCATGCAGTGTTAATTGCTTCTGCCCAGAAATGCTTAGCCATATTGGTTTCATTGATCATGGTTCTGGCCATTTCTTGTAGAGTCCTATTCTTTCGCTCTACAACTCCATTTTGCTGTGGAGTTCTGGGGCAAGAGAAATCATGGGCAATACCATTTTCTTTGAAGAACTCCTCAAAGAATCTGTTCTCAAATTCGCCACCATGATCACTTCTGACCTTTATGATTTTACACTCTTTCTCAGATTGAATCTGAGTGCAGAATTCAAGGAACACTGAATGAGACTCATCCTTGTATTTCAAGAACTTTACCCATGTCCAGCGGCTATAATCATCAACGATGACTAATCCATATTTCTTCCCTCTGACAGATGCTGTTTTGACTGGGCCAAACAGATCAATGTGTAAGAGTTCTAACGGCCTTGAGGAAGAAACAACATTCTTAGACTTGAATGCAGGTCTGGAGAACTTGCCCTTCTGACATGCTTCACAAAGAGCATCTGATTTGAATTTCAGATTGGGGAGTCCTCTGACCAGATTTAGTTTGTTAATCTGAGAAATCTTTCTCAAACTAGCATGTCCTAATCTTCTGTGCCAGACCCATTGCTCTTCAGAAACAGACATAAGACAAGTCACCTTCTGATTCTTAAGATCCTGAAGATCTGTCTTATAAATGTTGTTCTTTCTCTTGCCTGTAAATAGGATTGAGCCATCCTTCTGACTTACAGCCTTGCAAGACTTTTGATTGAAGATTATATCATAACCATTGTCACTTAATTGACTTATGGACAATAAGTTATGCGTTAATCCTTCAACAAGAAGTACATTAGTTATGGAAGGAGAGTTACCAAGACTTATGGTTCCAGAGCCAATGATTTTGCCCTTCTGATCTCCTCCAAACTTGACTTCTCCACCTGGTTTAAGCACCAGGTCTTGGAATGTAGACCTTCTTCCCGTCATGTGTCGCGAGCACCCAGAGTCCAGGTACCATGACATTTTGCTTTCTGTCCTCTTTGCCGCCAAGGATATCTGCAACAGAAATTATCTTCTCCTTAGGTACCCACAATTTCTTGGGTCATTTTTTGTTAGTTCTCCTCAAGTTCTGATTGAACTTGGGTTTAGCAAAATATTTAACAGGAGGAACAATATGATACTTCTTATTCTGAGTTCCATGATATTTCTTAGATTGTGTCACATGCTTCTTGGTGTGTGTTATGTGAAAACTTTGTGCATGTGATGTGTGCTTAATATCATGGGAGTGGCCAAATTTAAATTGGTTATACAGAGGCTTGTATGATATTTTCATATCATCCACAGATTCAAGCTTGTATGGGATTTCACCCTCATAACCAATGCCAACTCTCTTGTTCCCAGACACAGCATATATCATAGTGTAAAACGCTGGCCTTAGGATCTAGAGGGGGGTGAATAGATCGTTCACAGTTTTACGGAGTTAAACGACTTTTCAGCGGAAGTGATTCTGAATCGACTCGCGTCTATTCCGAACCACTATCGAAACGATTATATATGTGTTTAAAAAACCAGTCAAAGACTTGAGGTAAGTGATAAGAGTATACGTTGCAGAATCAAAGCGTTGCTCTTATTGAAAATCAGATTAACTTCTTGTATGATGGACAATGTTTGCAATGCAGTAAGATTGATAGAAACAAATATACAAACACTTGGTGATAATGATCAAATTGAAGGTGATTCAATGTGTGGTGGATTGTGATGTTTATGTAAGTTCTTAATTCACAATCTTAACACTCGAATCGTTGATCAATTTGCTATTATAACCAAATATGAACAGAATGTAAATGAAAAAGTAAAAGCGACAAGAACACGATATTTGTTTAGGCAGTTCGTCGATCGTCCTCGCTACGACTACGTCTGCCCCCAATTCCAAACTGAAATTGGGTAATCTTTCATTAATGTTGAAAGTAGTATATACAAAGAAGATAACAAAGCGATAAACGATAAACCAATTATGTCGATCCTTTGAATCTTCTTCCCCCTTAATCTTGAGCAAGATCAAGGTTATCCAAGAGCTTCACTTTGATTCCCTTCTGCAGTGTCTTGATTCCTTGAACTCCCCGTTCCTCAATCGTTACACTCAGCCGAATCCTCAATGAACGCCTCTTGATAAAAACCCCCAAGAACCACCCGTCGTGGAGGACAAAACCCGCAGATTTTATTCACCAACAAACCCCACAAACCTTCACCCACTAGGAATCTTCAATTCCGTTCCATGGACGTTATCGAACTCATCACTAACCCGCAACGCAAGAATGATTATGTGTAATTGTGTTGGAGATGATGAAGAACAAAGATGAGAAGCGTTTGTGTATCTTTCAGTCGTTGGTGTTTCTTTGAATAATGAACCTTGGACAATATATATGATAGCTTAACAGTTGGAGATGAGAGAAACAGAATTTTTGGCATTCTTGATCAGTTAGGTCGACCTCTTGTAGTGCTTAGGTCGACCTAGCAGAGCTTGCAGAATTTTGCTCCCAGTTAGGTCGACCTGTTTAAGGAGTAGGTCGACCAGAATCTTCTTCAAATGCATTCTGGGGACATTTTCTCAGATTAGGTCGACCTAGTTGTTGTGTAGGTCGACCTAGCAGACTGGTATGTAAATTTCATCAATTTAGGTCGACCTAGATGATGTGTGAGTCGACCTAGCAAAAGTATATGGATTTTTCTCCATTTTAGGTCGACCTGGGTTGACAGTAGGTCGACCTAACTGCTGGTTTTCTGCATTCTTCTTGATCTGCTTGTGTTGAGTCGACCTATAAGTATAATAGATCAACCTGTACTATCATGAGTAATCAATGCTTGCTTTTCTTTGAGTTTTCTGCTTTCGCCTTGTTGTTTGAATGCTTATTTGAGTTTGCCATAAATCAAAAACATCTTTGAGTGTAATCTTGTATTCACATGCTCCCCCTTTTTGATGATGGCAAACCATTAGTCGAAGCTTTGGTGGTAAGTGATAAGGACTCAACAAAGCTCCCCCGTACATCCAGCATCTATCTCTCAACAAGGCAATCTCTTCAACAAAGCTCCCCCGTACACTCAGCATCTATATCCCCCTTTGACAACATCAAAAAAAAGATACGACGAAAATAGAAGAGTAACAAGAGAAACATAGATAAAATGCTAGCATTCATAAAAAAAAGGTAGCTAGTGATAGCATGAGAGTCAAATGAGCAAGAGCGATATATGCATGAAGTCACTATAAGCATGTTAATTGATAGCATATTATAGTATCAATAATATTTTTGGAAGTGAACAACAATAACGTTACCGCTTTCTCAACTTTAATGGCAGCCTTTAATCAATGTGGAATGACACCTGGCTAGATGATGAACTACCTTTACGCTAAGAAAAATGTTAGCAAAAGAGAACATATATATATATATATAAAGTAAAGGAATAATATTAAGAGAGAACAAACGTAATTAGCCCAAATTAGAGATATCGAGTATCCCTAATTCCCTACGAATGTTGAAGTATTGCTCCGTTGCTAGAGGTTTGGTGAAGATGTCAGCTAGTTGCTTCTTGCTTTCTACATGTTCAAATGTAACGTCTCCTTTCTCTACATGATCTCGTAGAAAGTGATGTCTTATTTCAATATGCTTGGTACGTGAGTGTAAGACAGGATTTTTACTCAAGTTTATGGCACTTGTGTTATCGCACATGATAGGTATGCGATCAAGCTTAATACCAAAGTCAAGAAGTTGTTGCTTGAGCCATAATATTTGTGCGCAGCAGCTACATATTCTGCCTCAGCAGTAGATAATGCAACCGATACTTGTTTCTTGCTATGCCAACTTATCAATGAATTTGAGAATAGATGACACGTTCCACTGGTGCTTTTTCTATCGGATTTGCAGCCAGCAAAATCTGAATCGGAGAATCCTACCAAATGACACTCATTTCCTTTTGGATACCATAGGCCATATGTAGTAGTTCCACGTAAGTATCGCAGAATTCTTTTGACAGCTTTCAAGTGAGATTCTTTTGGACAAGATTGATATCTTGCACACATACACACACTAAACATAATGTCTGGTCTTGAGGCAGTAAGATACAATAGTGAACCTATCATACCTCGGTATAATTTCACGTCAACCTCTTTACCTTTCTCATCTTTGTCTAGATTAGTATTTGTTGCCATAGGTGTGTCAATTTCTTTTGCTTCACTCATTCCAAATCTTTTGAGCAGCTCCGTACAGTATTTAGTTTGATTCACAAACGTTCCATGACTGAGTTGCTTGATTTGTAGGCCAAGGAAGAAATTTAGCTCACCCATGAGACTCATCTCAAATTCACTCTGCATAAGCTTAGAAAAATCTTTGACAAGTTTTGCATTAGTCGACCCAAATATAATGTCATCTACATAAATTTGGACTAAGAGAATATCTTTATCTTTTCTTTTAATAAAGAGAGTAGTGTCAACTTTACCCCTAGAGTACCCTTGACTAAGGAGAAATTTGCTCAAACGTTCGTACCAAGCCCGAGGGGCTTGTTTAAGACCGTATAGAGCACGTTTCAGCTTATAGACATGAGTTGGATACATGTAATTCTCAAAGCCGGGTGGCTGAGCAACATAGACTTCTTCATTTATATAGCCATTTAGAAAGGCACTTTTAACATCCATTTGGAATAGTTTGAAGTCTTTAGAACAAGCATAAGCAAGTAAGAGACGAATAGCTTCGAGACGTGCTACAGGAGCGTATGTCTCTTCATAATCAATACCTTCCTCTTGATTATAACCTTGGGCAACTAATCTAGCTTTGTTTCTAGTAATAACACCGTTTTCATCAAGTTTGTTACGAAAAACCCATCTAGTGCCTATTACTTGATGATCTCCCGGATGAGGGACTAAGTCCCAAACATCATTCCGTTTAAATTGGTTTAATTCTTCTTGCATGGCCATTAGCCAATGCTCATCAAGTAATGCATCCTTAGCATTTTTCGGCTCAACTTGTGAAACAAAAGCAAAATGATGACAGAAGTTACTTATCTTTGAGCGTGTTGTAACGCCCCTTGAGATGTCTCCTATTATATTGTCAATTGGATGGTCTTTCACATTTGTCCAGGCCTTGGGAAGTTCTTCATTGTTTGAGATGCTTTCTTTTTCATTTTCATTGTGAGACTCATCTT
This sequence comes from Vicia villosa, assembly GCF_029867415.1. NCBI lineage: Eukaryota > Viridiplantae > Streptophyta > Magnoliopsida > Fabales > Fabaceae > Vicia > Vicia villosa. The sequence continues at coordinate 126,928,405 of NC_081184.1, read as the reverse complement.
TCTCTCTCTCAGCATCTTTCTTTACAATACTTTCATTCTCATCTTCCTTATCCTTGACAATGTCTTCAGTGGATGGACCTGCACCATTAAATGAAAGACCTTTCTCGACATATTTTGCATAAGATTCATCAAAAGACACGTGTACTGACTCTTCTACTATAAGTAATCTCTTATTATATATCCGATATGCTTTGCTAGATTGTGAGTAACCAAGGAATATGCCCTCATCAGCTTTAGCATCGAATTTGCCAAGATTATCCTTACCATTGTTCAAAACAAAACACTTGCAACCGAATACATGGAGATGAGATACATTTGGTTTTCTACCTTTTAGTAATTCATAGGGAGTTTTGTTCAGTATAGGACGTATTATTATCCTATTCAAAACATAACATGCTGTACTAATCGCGTCAGCCCAGAAATACTTTGGTAGATTACCCTCATTCAGCATTGTTCTTGCCAGCTCCTCTAGAACCCGATTTTTACGTTCAACTACTCCGTTTTGTTGAGGTGTTCTAGGAGCTGAAAAGTTATGCTCATTTCCATGTTTATCACAGTATTTTTCAAAAAGAATGTTTTCAAACTCTCCACCGTGATCACTTCGAATTGCAACTATTTTGTTGTTCATTTTGTTTTGACATAATCTTGCAAATTGTGTGAAAGCTGGAAAAGTTTGATCCTTACTAGGTAGAAAGATTGTCCAACAAAATCTCGAGTAATCATCGACAATGACAAAACCATAGGTGTTTCCACCTATGCTTTTAGTCCTTGAAGGGCCAAAGAGATCCATGTGAAGTAGTTCAAGAGGGCGTGATGTTGAAACCACGTTCTTTGATTTAAAAGAGATTTTTGTTTGCTTTCCCTTTTGACAAGCATCACATAGATGATCTTTTGAAAACTTCATTTTAGGTAAGCCGATTACTAAATCTTTTGAGACAACTTTATTAAGTAAGTCAAAATTTATGTGGGCGAGACGTCTATGCCAAAGCCATGAGTCATCGCCCAGAGCAACTAGACACTTGGTACTAGACTTAGATACCTCATCCAAGTTTAGCATGTAGATGTTGTTTACTCTTAAGCCCTTAAACATAATGTCTCTTTTCTTAGTATGTTCTATTGTGCAGCCAGAATTTGTAAACATTACTTTAAAATCTTTGTCACACAATTGACTTATACTTAAAAGATTATGTTTAAGACCTTCTACTAGCAGCACATCAGTTATAGTAGTGGTAGAAGGGTTACCTACACTTCCTTTACCAAGTATGGCTCCCCGATTGTTATCTCCATAGGTGACATACCCCTTTTTCTTTGCTTGAAATTCAACGAAAAGAGATAGGTCTCCAGTCATGTGTCTTGAACATCCGCTATCAAGGAACCACAACCTTTCGGCAATGTCAAGAAACTTTTCCTGCAAGATTAATTTAAAGAGGGAGGTCCCCAATTTTCATTGGGTCCTTGGTAGTGAGTACACAATTTGTTGCACTTAGGCAACCATTGAAATACTCCTTTAGGAACTAAAATTCTCCTAAATTTGCATTTTTCAATGGTATGTCCCTTTTTGCAACAATAATGACAGGTAATATGATGAGAATATGGAGTTTTGCTAGTTGATACTTTTGGTACAAAAGTGTATTTACTATATAAAGGAGTATACGATCTTTTGAACTTGTTTGGATCAACCGCAAAAGTCACTTTTGGTTGTAGAGCCTTGTCTAACTTGGCTTTTAGATCTCTTACTTCTTTTTGCCAAATGTGACATGTCTCACAACCAAACCATGATGTAGGATCTATTTCAACTTTATCCTTTTGAATGTCTATCATAGATTGTTTTAAAGCTTCCATATCCTTTTCGGTTTTCTCAACTTTTGATTCAAGATATGAAAATATTTTCTTATTTGAGGCCAAAAGTTTGAAAGCTTTAATTGCATCTCTATGTAATTCTTCAAAAGCAAGTTTTAGTTGAGAATGAGATACCTTATCTACGAGTTCAGGTTTAAGATGACTTACAGCTTTCTTTTTCTTGTGTTGATGAGCCATGAAACATAGGTTTGCTGATTCTTCTTCATCGCTTGATGAGCTTTCACTAGATGAATCACTTTCCCATGCTATGTAGGCTCTTTTAGATTTGTTATGACCTTTGCTTTGGTTCTTCTCCTTTTCTTTCTTAAGGTATGGACAATCCGGTTTGTAGTGACCGGCTTTCCCACAATTGAAGCAAAGACCTTTGATTTTTCCTTTGTTGTCGTCATCTTGTTTGAACATGTTTGATTGCTTTCTATAGTTGATCAAGCCTTTGTCAGAATGTTTTGCTCCATTTTTCTTTAGATATTTGTTGTATCTTCGCACAAACAGTCCCATTTCCTCATCATCGGAGTCTTCGTCATCACTTGTGTCACTATCCTTTGGCTCTCGTTTTGAGGTCTTGGAGCTCGAAGCTTTTAGAGCTATTGACTTCTTCTCTACCTCTTTCTCCATGTTCTTTTCTTTCTTTGTCCTTTTCTCATGCATGTCAAGGCATTTAAGGTGTTGTTCATGTTCCTCTAGTTTACCAAATAGAGTTGTGATGTCTAAAGTGTTTAGATCATTTGCTTCCTTTATTGCTGTAACTTTGGGTTGCCATTCCCTGTTCAAACATCTTAAGATTTTGTTAGTAGCAACTGCATTGGAAACAGGTCTATCAAGAGAATTTAACCGATTTTTCAGATGAACGAATCTCTTCTGCATGTTTTCGATGGATTCACCATCTTCCATGTGGAAGAGTTCGAACTCTTGAGTTAACGTATTGATCCTAGCTAGTTTGACATCGTTCGTTCCCTCGTGGACAACTTGCAATGTGTCCCACATAGCTTTAGCTGATCTACAATGGGAAACGCGATAGTATTCATCAACTCCTAGAGCTGAGATTAGAATGTTCTCGCTTTCCAATCGTATGCATATCTCTTTTCATCTTCAGCATCCCAAGTATTTTCTGGTTTTGGAACAACTACACCAGCTGCATTTGTCATGGTGATCTGAAAGGGACCATTGACAATAGCTGTCCAGATGTTCCTATCAATTGCATTGATGTGGACACACATACAATCCTTCCAATAGCCATAGTTTTCACCGTTGAAAACTGGAGCTCTATTGTGAGCCCCTTTAGGTCCGGAAGCCATCTTTCCAATAAGTGTTTCATGTAGCACGGAATAAACCAGAGCTCTTGATGCCACTTGTTAGACGCTGGCCTTAGGATCTAGAGGGGGGGTGAATAGATCGTTCACAGTTTTACGGAGTTAAACGAATTTTCAGCGGAAGTGATTCTGAATCGACTCGCGTCTATTCCGAACCACTATCGAAACGATTATATATGTGTTTAAAAAACCAGTCAAAGACTTGAGGTAAGTGATAAGAGTATACGTTGCAGAATCAAAGCGTTGCTCTTATTGAAAATCAGATTAACTTCTTGTATGATGGACAATGTTTGCAATGCAGTAAGATTGATAGAAACAAATATACAAACACTTGGTGATAATGATCAAATTGAAGGTGATTCAATGTGTGGTGGATTGTGATGTTTATGTAAGTTCTTAATTCACAATCTTAACACTCGAATCGTTGATCAATTTGCTATTATAACCAAATATGAACAGAATGTAAATGAAAAAGTAAAAGCGACAAGAACACGATATTTGTTTAGGCAGTTCGTCGATCGTCCTCGCTACGACTACGTCTGCCCCCAATTCCAAACTGAAATTGGGTAATCTTTCATTAATGTTGAAAGTAGTATATACAAAGAAGATAACAAAGCGATAAACGATAAACCAATTATGTCGATCCTTTGAATCTTCTTCCCCCCTTAATCTTGAGCAAGATCAAGGTTATCCAAGAGCTTCACTTTGATTCCCTTCTGCAGTGTCTTGATTCCTTGAACTCCCCGTTCCTCAATCGTTACACTCAGCCGAATCCTCAATGAACGCCTCTTGATAAAAACCCCCAAGAACCACCCGTCGTGGAGGACAAAACCCGCAGATTTTATTCACCAACAAACCCCACAAACCTTCACCCACTAGGAATCTTCAATTCCGTTCCATGGACGTTATCGAACTCATCACTAACCCGCAACGCAAGAATGATTATGTGTAATTGTGTTGGAGATGATGAAGAACGAAGATGAGAAGCGTTTGTGTATCTTTCAGTCGTTGGTGTTTCTTTGAATAATGAACATTGGACAATATATATGATAGCTTAACAGTTGGAGATGAGAGAAACAGAATTTTTGGCATTCTTGATCAGTTAGGTCGACCTCTTGTAGTGCTTAGGTCGACCTAGCAGAGCTTGCAGAATTTTGCTCCCAGTTAGGTCGACCTGTTTAAGGAGTAGGTCGACCAGAATCTTCTTCAAATGCATTCTGGGGACATTTTTTCAGATTAGGTCGACCTAGTTGTTGTGTAGGTCGACCTAGCAGACTGGTATGTAAATTTCATCAATTTAGGTCGACCTAGATGATGTGTGAGTCGACCTAGCAGAAGTATATGGATTTTTCTCCATTTTAGGTCGACCTGGGTTGACAGTAGGTCGACCTAACTGCTGGTTTTCTACATTCTTCTTGATCTGCTTGTGTTGAGTCGACCTATAAGTATAATAGATCAACCTGTACTATCATGACTGATCAATGCTTGCTTTTCTTTGAGTTTTCTGCTTCCGCCTTGTTGTTTGAATGCTTATTTGAGTTTGCCATAAATCAAAAACATCTTTGAGTGTAATCTTGTATTCACACATAGAAGCTAGCTGACTTCTGCCAATACTTCTAGATAAGAACTTCCTGAAACTTAAATCATATTCTTTCAGAATATGATTCAGACTGGGAGTGGATTTTTCTGAATCAGGAGGAGATCCAACATTATTGGATAATTTTAAAACTTTTTCTTTTAACTCAGAATTTTCCAACTCAAGCTTCTTAGTTTCAAATTCAAATTGCTTTTTCAGCTTTTTGTATTTGATACTAAGATGAGCTTTTAATTCAAGAAGCTCTGTTAGACTGGAAACTAACTCTTCTCTAGATAGTTCAGAAAATACCTCTTCAGAATCTGATTCTGATGTAGATTCTGATCCATCATCTTCTGTCGCCATCAGCGCAAAGTTTGCCTGCTCTCCTTCAGAGTCTGATCCTGATTCTGATTCAGAATCATCCCATGTTGCCATAAGACCTTTCTTCTTATGAAACTTCTTCTTGGGATTCTCCTTCTGAAGTTTCGGACACTCATTCTTGTAATGTCCAGGCTCATTGCACTCATAGCAGACAGCCTTCTTCTTGTCAGATCTTCTGTCACCAGAAGATTCTCCTCGTTCAAATTTCTTTGAACTTCTGAAGCCTCTGAGCTTCCTTTGCTTGCTCTTCCAGAGTTGGTTTACCCTTCTGGAGATCATGGACAGTTCATCTTCTTCTTCAGATTCTGATTCTTCAGGATCTTCTTCTCTAGCCTGAAAAGCGTTAGTGCATTTTTTAACATTAGATTTTAAAGCAATAGACTTACCTTTCTTCTGAGGTTCATTAGCGTCAAGTTCAATCTCATGACTCCTCAGGGCACTGATTAGCTCTTCCAAAGAAACTTCATTCAGATTCTTCGCAATCTTGAATGCAGTCACCATTGGGCCCCATCTTCTGGGCAAACTTCTGATGATCTTCTTTACATGATCAGCCTTGGTGTAGCCTTTGTCGAGAACTCTCAATCCAGCAGTCAGAGTTTGAAATCTTGAAAACATCTTTTCAATGTCTTCATCATCCTCCATCTTGAAGGCTTCATACTTCTGGATTAGAGCAAGAGCTTTAGTCTCCTTGACTTGAGCATTTCCTTCATGAGTCATTTTCAATGACTCATATATGTCATGGGCCGTTTTCCTGTTAGATATCTTCTCATACTCAGCATGAGAGATAGCATTCAGCAAAACAGTCCTGCATTTGTGATGATTTTTGAAATCTTTCTTTTGATCATCAGTCATTTCGCTTCTCGTGAGCCTTACACCAGTAGCTTTAACAGGATGTTTGTAACCATCCAACAGAAGATCCCATAGATCAGCATCCAGACCAAGAAAGTAACTTTCCAGTTTATCTTTCCAGTATTCAAAGTTTTCACCATCAAATACTGGTGGTCTAGTATAACCATTGTTACCGTTGTATTGCTCAGCAGAGCCAGATGTAGATGCAGTTGGATTTGATTGAGATTCACCAGCCATCTTTTACTGAAGCGTTTTTCTCTTCCTGAATCTTTTCTAAACACGGTTAAGTGCTTGCACCTTAGAACCGGCGCTCTGATGCCAATTGAAGGATAGAAAAACACTTAGAAATGGGGGGTTTGAATAAGTGTAGTCTTAAAAACTTGAACGATAAAAATAAATTGCACAGTTATTTTTATCCTGGTTCGTTGTTAACTAAACTACTCCAGTCCACCCCCGCAGAGTGATTTACCTCACCTGAGGATTTAATCCACTAATCGTAACAGATTACAATGGTTTTCCACTTAGTCCGCGACTAAGTCTTCTAGAGTATCCTGATCACAACCTGATCACTCCAGGAACAAATGCTTAGACACAAGCTAAGACTTTCTTAGAGTATCCTGACCACCACGTGATCACTCTAATTACAACTGCTTAGACACAAGCTAAGACTTCCTAGAGTATCCTGATCAACACTTGATCACTCTAGTTACTTACAAATTAATGTAATCAACTCTAAGAGTATTACAAATGCTTCTGAAAAGCTATAATCACAACAGTGATATTTCTCTTAACGTTTAAGCTTAATCTCACTAATATATTACAACAGCAATGTAGTGAGCTTTGATGAAGATGAAGTTTCTGAGCTTTAAATTTGAACAGCGTTTCAGCAAGTCTTTCAGAATAATTTCGTTCAGAATTGGTAACCTTGCTTCACATCAGAACTTCATATTTATAGGCGTTTGAGAAGATGACCGTTGGGCGCATTTAATGCTTTGCGTATTCCATACAGCATTGCATTTAATGTTTCACGCTTTTGTCAACTACCTCGAGCCTTGTTCACGCTGTGTCTACTGACGTTGCCATTAATAGCTTCCAACGTTCCTTTTGTCAGTCAGCGTAGCCTGCCACCTGTACTTTCTTCTGATCTGATGTTTGTGAATAAAATATTTGAATGTCATCAGAGTCAAACAGCTTGGTGCATAGCATCTTCTTGTCTTCTGACCTTGAAGTGCTTCTGAGCGTGATACCATGAGAACTTCAGTGCTTCTGCTTCTGATCTCAAGTTCTTCTGATGCTTCCATAGACCCATGTTCTGATTCTGCCTTGACCATCTTCTGATGTCTTGCCAGACCATGTTCTGAGGTTGCATGCTTAACCTTCTGAGACAAAGCTTCTGAGCGCTGATTTGTGCATACTCTTTATATATTTCCTGAAATGGAAATTGCAATGTATTAGAGTACCACGTTATCTCACACAAAATTCATATCCTTGTTATCATCAAAACTAAGAATATTGATCAGAACAAATCTTGTTCTAACAAAAATATCTATTGCCACCAATCGAATCAACTTGCATCAGCTCACACACATCGGAGTATACCACCTCAAGGTGACACTTGGTTCTACAACCTACATCCTTGCTGAATTTTCCCTATGGTTCTTTTCTTGTACATATTCTTCACAAATTTCAGCCGGTATGTTGATCAATGGCAGCCCCTTTACCATTCTGTTCTTTTGCAGGGCATTAAGATTTCAGAAGTTAAGATACCCAAGCCTATAATACTATATACATTCTTCTTGACTAGCCGCTATAGCAAGACACCTATGCTCCATAACCTTAAAATCAACATTGAAAGTTATATTGGCTACTATAGGAGATTTTAGGACTAAAACCTTGTTTGCATCCATAACGCATAACACTTTATTATCCATGTGAATCTTATAACCCTTCTCAAGTAGTTGGCCAATACTTAGAAGGTTAAATTTGATTCCGGGAATATACAACACATCCTTTATCAAAGAGTGTCTACCATCCCTTATTTCGATCAATACATCACTGATCTCTTTCGCCGCTAGAGTGGTATCATCTACGAACTTCACTTTTTTCTTCATGGCACGATTAATTGTAACCAAGTACACTTTAGTTCTACAACATTTTTAAAGTTGTTGCTGCTATCTTGCACCCTATTGTTGTTGCATTGTCCCTCTTTCATCATGGCCAAGAGTGTGTTCTCCTCGTCTAACACTTGGCAAGCATCTCTAGTATTATCTTCTTGGGGTTCTTTAAAATTGCATTCTCTTGAAAAAGCTTTTGACAATTCTATCATTGCACACTATTCTTGTCAATCATTATTCTTCCACCTCTACCCCTTAGATTGCCACCTCTAGAGTTGTTTGATTAAGCAGCCTTACTGCCACTGTTTTAACCCTTTTAGAATGTTGAAATCTTGGAATTTCGAGACTCTCTTCCAACAAAATTATTAAAGTTCTCTATATCTTTGCTCAAGGGATACTTTCCCTTTGCTTTCTTGTCTCTCTCATTGAAACAGGCTTGCAAAGCGATCCCTGTCTTTTCCCTGTCAACATTTCTTTTCTCCATTTTTCTGCTCATGTGCCAAAAGAGCTATTCAACTCCTCCTTGCTCATAATCGCAAGATCCTTCAATTCCACAATCTCTAAGACTATGTTATCAAATTTTGTCGTTAAAGATGCAAGATTTTTCGCATTAACATACTTCTCCGTAATCGTTTCTCCACATGCTTTTACTTGGTTCACCGACCAAATGATTCTTGTCGTAAAATTATTGATGGTCTCCTTCTCCTTTGTTTGAATCAACTCAAGCTGATGTTTGTGAGTTTGTAACCTCACAACATTCGTCTTGTCAGCCCCTACATACGCCTTCTCCAAGATTTCCCACGCTTGCTTCGATGATTTCCAATCACCAACTTTCTTGAAATTATGTGTATCAACGCATTGATGGATTAAAAATAAAGCCTTGAAATCTTTCTTCTTTTTTTCCTTATGTGATGCTCGTTGTGCATCTGTTGCACCTTCGACTGAGGATTCACACCGTTCTTGATCACTTCAAGAACATCTTGGTAGTTAAACAACACATTCATTTGTTTACACCATTTTGTCGTTATTCTCCGCAACAATGATGGGTAAGTTTGTATGGATTCTTTCATTGGAGACAAAATTCTTGTTGCACACTAGGTGTTTGGTGGATCGAACCAGACTCTTGATGTCAAATGTTAGAACTTGGAACCACAAAGTTGGTGATAATTGAGTAATTGAGTGTGGAGAGCGAGAGTGAGAGAGTAATGAGAGAGTAATTGAGGATGAAAAATAGTGATTATTTTATTATGAGATACCCCAAGAATATTTATACACAACACAAAATGATGTATAATTAATTAAACTGAAAACTTTTAGAGCGTAATCGGTTGACATATTATGTCAACTGGTTGTACTTACTAATTTTACACAGATGTATACTTACTAATTTTTAACTAATTTTACACAGATGTAACCAATTGACATATTATGTCAACCGCATGCACTTTGTGTAGGTTCTATTAGTCATTTTACATTAACAAATTAAATTGTACATTAACAAATTAAATTGTATGGGATAGTTTTTTTATTTATAATAAAGCACATGAAGCTGTCAGATAAGACAATACAAAGTCACTTTTTGTGTATATATAGTTGCATAAATTACATAATATATATTATAAATAAGTTAACTTGAAATTCTTGAATTATAGACTGGTCACCATTGAAGAGATATGAACCTACTATGTCTGCATTTGATATGGTTGCTTATCCACCATATCTAGTGGGCACGATGATATCAAAGCCAATGGAATTGCATTACCATTCTTGAAACATCAACTTGTGGGATGAGTCGTCACAGTCCATAACCACCATGACATTGATTCAACAAACTTTGGCTAATGTACAATCATGGCAAAGGTGGCATAATATTTATATTAGAGAAGCAAGACAATTTTAAAATTGAATAGTCCTCATTTACTTATACTCTCTTGCACATATATCATAAATTCAATTGAAGAATGAGAGGCGTTAGATACTATGAATTTGCACCAAAAGATCTAAATTTAAAGCTATTAAAACTACACAAAATATAATACAAGATGGAGGGTTACTTAACTAACATTTAATTTTTATTGGTTTTACCAAGGACCATATCCAAAAAATAAGAAACAGATTGAAAAACAAGGTTTCCTAAACTTATTCAATGTTTTAGCCAGCATAAGGATCCCTAATTCTTTTGGCCCCAATTTTTTCCAAGAAAAAACTTTCTTCGTGCATAGAAACAAATATAATTTTTACTCTATCTAATTTTATTATAAAAAATATATATATTTTAGATTTATTAAATAACCAATATATCTATATTATTATATAGATTAGATATAATAGTTATTAAATAAATCTGAATATTTTTTTTATAATAGATACCAAAAAGAATATATAATTTTAACAAATTTTTAAATATTACAAGCAGAATATTGTGTCGAAGATCATAGTTAGATCTAGAACATTGCACATATGCAACCACTAGTTTTCCAAAATAATAACGAGGCAATAAACTAAGGTGCTTTCATAATTTTACTGGATCTTAAGAAAATTGAATTATGTCAAAGATCTAAATGCTCTGAATGCGGAACTATGTATTATGTCGATTGCACTGAAAAATTTAGTCACGACGCAACCATGGCTAAATGCAATTTTTAATAAAATCTTTTGAATATTTACTTCATATGTTAAATATGCACAAATATGACATCCACGCTTTTACCGTATTTTTATGCTAAATATGTATATAAAAAATTACAAAAAATGAATATATTATATCCTTTTGACTTAAAAGTTAAAAGGATATAATGATCAACTAATTTAAAATATGTGAGTTAGAATATGAGGGTGACAGTCCATCCAATTGAAATTATTAATGATAGTCTTCTAACATCTCAGAACATTAAATCAAATTATTAATGATAGTCTTCTAACATCTCAGAACATTAAATCAAATTATTAATGATTGTCTTCTAACATCTCAAAACTTTAAATCGTATAATCCAAGAAGGATAGCTATGTGGAAACCTTTAATAGATAAGATGAAAAACAAACTGAACAAGTGGAAAGGGAGACACTTATCCCTAGGAGGAAGAACAATTTTGGTGAAATTTGTTTTGAATAACCTTTCCATTGATCACTTATCCTTTTTTAAAGCCCCTGTTCATGTGTGGAAGGAATTGAGGAGAGTTCAACAAAGCTTCATTTGGGGAGGGACATAATTGAAACAGAAAATTCATTAGGTGAGTTGGGAGAAGATGTGTAGACCAAAAGACTTGGGAGGTGTGGGGATAAAAGATTTAGAGTTATTAAACAAGGCTCTGTTAAACAAATGGAATTGGAGAATTCTTGTGGAGGAAGATGCAATTTGAGCAAGTCTGCTGAATCATAGATATGGCAACATAAGATTGCAAGTGAGCTCTGGATCATGCAGTAAAGTTAGAAGTAGACACTCAATTTGGTGGAGAGACTTAAAATCAATTCATGGAGCAGATGGGCTCATCAACAATAACTTCGTCAAAAACATAGATTGTAGACTGGGTAGAGGTAATTCTATCAACTTTTGGAATTCTTACTAGTTAGGAAATCAATTGTTAGCTTCAACTTTCCCTTAGCTATTTCAAATAACCTCAAGGTCGGATGGTTCTATTGAAGAAATGGGGGAATGGATCAACAATGAATGGATTTGGTTGTTAGATTGAAATGCAAACCTCGCCTCAGATCTGTCTCAACAGCAAGAAGAATTGTTGAGCTTTCTAGTTGAAGTTGACCCAACTCAAAATGATGCGGACTTTTTGAATGGAAGTTGGAATAGAACAAAAAACTTTCTATTAAATATTTTTATAGAGATACAGAAGACTCGCTAATTACGGATCAAGAAAACAGGTTGGTTGATGGTGAGATTGTTGCAATTAAAGCTATATAGAAATCCCAAGCACCTCAAAATGTGAAGATGTTTGGCTGGAAATTAATCCAAGACAAATTACCTACCAAAGTTCAATTGGGTAGGAGAGGGATCATCCAGGACCACAACAACCTTTTGTGTGTTTTTTGCTCTCAAGAAGAGGAATTGTTGAATCATCTTTTGTTTCATTGTGATGTTAGTTTGAAGATTTGGCAAGCTGTAAATGGATGGTAAGGAATTACATCAAAAGAATCACACTTAAGTTGGGACAGTTTCATCTCTCATTGTAAGCAGTTGAAGGTGAAAGTTAGTATCGGTAAGGAAGGTATGGTGTGGCTGGCAACCTTTTGGAGCCTGTGGATAGCTAGAAATAATTTAATATTCAAAGAAGAAGCTCTAAACCTGGATGATATCATTTTGTCTATTAAAGTTAAAGTCTGGTTGTGGAGCATCATAGGTAGAAAATCAGCATGTAGTATTAATTTCTATGATATGTATGTGACTCCTTTAGACAGCCTATGCAGATATTGATTTTTTTTTGTAGTTTTCTCTAGTTTATATTTGATTGTTGGTGTTGTAAGGGATTTGAGTACCCCTTGTACTCTCTTTCAATTTACTTATAAAAAAAAATATAAGTGTAATTTAAGAAATATAAAAAATAATAAACTTAAATAGATAGAGATGAAACTAGGGGTGGCAATCGGGTATGCCCACCCTGTTTAGACCCGCACCGCAAAAGCCCGCGAAAAAACGGGACAGGGTGGACATATTTGAGAGTGCGGGTCTAAAATCTTGCCCCGCCCCGCTAAAAAGTGAGAGCGAGGAAAGGCCGCGGGTATTGATCTTTTTAGGCCCCAAAATAGTAAAATTGTATGAAAAAGCTCATGCCCGCAAAAGCCCGTAAAAAATGGAGTGGGGCGGGCACATTAAAGAGAGCGGGCCTAAAACCTTGCTCCGTTTTACGAAAAAGTACGGGCAAAACAGGCTTTCTCCGTGGGTCGGGCCCGTTTTGCCACACTTAGATTAAACTATGTAATGCATGAGTGAGAGTAGGGATGAAAAAACGGGTTCAGTCCTCCAGACATATATGTTCTTCCTGCATTTTTTTGCATGCAGAGTCAAATTTTATGTCAACACTCTCTACAATGTCCATCCTGTCCCTTTTTTTTTATTTTTGTAGAAACATTAACATAAATTTTCACATCTTTTAGGCTATATAGGTGCATGGCCCGTTAGGCCCGTCCACCCTCTTTTTTTAGCAGGACGAGATAAGATTTTAGACTCCCACCCTCTGTTATGTTTGCCTTTTTCTTAAGAATTTAAGCAGAGAAGACCTAAACAGACGAGCATGTGTGTTTTCCACTCCTAAAAGATTATTATAATATGTGTTTTTGTATTGTATTTGAGGGTTATATAAGGTTTGTTATCAATACTTATATTTGTCTGGATAATAATTTATTGTATGTGCTCGAACTTCTGAAAGTCTATATACTTCTACCCGTTAATCATATTTTTATAAAATAAATTAAAAATGCATAAAATATCAAATTATTTTAATACAGTTTAATTTGTATTCCAATTTCAAATTCTCTAATATTGAGATAGAAATTATAAACTAAAATATTTAATCTATTCAAAACTATAAAAAATTAAAATATTTTAAATGAGTAAATATTATAATACATATTCAAATAACAAAATTTCAAACTTGTAAGTATGACATACTCTAAAATTCATAGTAGCATACCGGAAAAAATGCCTAAAATTATACTTTGTGACAAAGGAAACATTGACACTAAAAAAATATGCAAATAAAATAGATATTATACATTACTGTAAAAATAGACTAAAGAATGATAAATAATTGTGAAATACATTGTCCTTTCGTTTACCAAGTTTCGCAACATATGTCTTAAATTTGATGTAATAGTGACATTTTAAATTGAAGGTGTTTTCGTACCAGAGTCTACACCAACACATGTGGTGTGATCACAGGTGGAGTATAGTACATGCCTCCATGGTTAATATCATTTTTGCCCTTGCCATATAGGTGACTCCCGCTTTATCTCCTGTAAAAAATTAGGTTTCAACCTTGCCATATGAATATTTTGTTCTTTTAGACCCTTAAGTTATCTTACTCACTCAATGTGCCTTCGTATCACGCTGAGTGAAAATTTTATTTTGTTTTTAATTTTTTTTAATTCATTTAATGCCATATCACTTATTATTATGTTATTAATTTATTTTTGTCACTTTAAAAATTGCTCTGACGAACATTTACGAAACAGTTCATCTTCTCCCTCAAACATAATCGTATGAAGCATAAAACGTAAACTTTGTTCCAATATCTCTAGTTTCACACTCTTCTAGAGTTTGATATAATTTTGTATCGAACAATCTGGCGTAGTTCACATGTATTGTGAAGTTAGGGTTTCGAAATGGGATGTAGAATAAATTCTTCAATAGGAAATTCAAATGGAAGGGATTACTCATATGTGGTTGTAATCTAGTCATGGATTTCAAATACTCAGAAAACCCAAAGAGAAAGTTCTAAAAATGCAAAATATTTGGAACGTTGCATATTTTTATACAGTTTATTTTAAATCTCATTCCCCAAAATCTTTATGTAAAACTTGTTTTTAGTTACAGTCTACTATCAGTTATGAGTTGTTTATCAAGACTTCCCACAAGTTTAAAGATGGATTGCAAGAATTGTGATGTTATGCTTGTTGAAAATCCACCAAAATCTATGATAAATTTCTATCAATCTTGATGAACAAGATTGTTATCACCACGCAATAACAATGAAAATAAAAAAGGAAATTTAAAGAAGAAAAGAGATTAGGGTTTCTACAGAGTAACTATCTTCCCGCAAACTATGGAAAACTTTATTATTCATTTGCAACTGCAAATTCTGTGAATACAACCTTTTAACTTGATTACAAAATAATGAGGGTTACTCCCTATTTATAGATTTAGGTTAGCTTGCTCCCTAAGCCAACACCCAAAACTACAAAAGCTCAAAATACCTATTTTGGAACTAAATCAGATCTAATCTATTTTAGATCTAAATCAAATCTATCTAATTTAGATCTAAATCAAATTTATGTGTAACAATTTGTTCCCACACTTCTAAATCAAATCAAGTCTTTTCTACACAAGGAATTACAATTTAACAATGCTTGGTTATTGGAGAGAGTTTGACAAGGATATTAGGAAGGTGTTTGGCATAGAATTTGACAACGAATATGGAAAGGATTCATGCTCATAAAAGCTTGAAAACACTAAAAATATGCTTCAAATTGAAAAGAAAAAAAAATCTTATTGGCTAATTGTTGTCCTTATTATGTCTTTGAGTTTTTTTCACTATTGTCTACAATTTATGTAACTGTGAATTAGGATCGGATGCAACTATCAATTAGGTTTAGACCTTTAAATTTCATTGTGATGTTGGTAATATTCCTTTTAATTTCAATGTAATGTTTATGTTTATTTTTAGTTTAATGAATTAATAATAGAATATGCTTCCCTTTCAATTATTTTATGATAAATTATGAATTTTGTTTATATATTGTTGGAACATTGACAGATTGTGTATATTGTTGGAATTGTTTCCTTTTCAATTAAATTACAACATTTGGGACATTTTTAAACATAAATAAGCCCTATTATCTGCAACTTTCATTACAACTATAAATAAGAACAACCTATGTGCAACTGTAATTGTCATTACAAACTTAAATAACAAAAATTATATGTAAAAATCATAACAAAGCAATACTAAGGCACATCAATATGCAACGATCATTACATGTAGAGATTACAAATTCAATATTTCAATCATTACAAGAAAAAGGCACATCTTTGTCCAACTGTCACAAAACCAATTCATTAGCGTTACTTAGAATGTCTCCTAGAAATATATCCCAAGACCTCATAGCTTTGATGAATTTTCCATTCTTTGGTTCAGGTACCACCACTAAAGGTTCTTGAGTTAAAGTGCCCTGTTCATCTTCAGGTATCACTACTAGTTCTTCACTACTTGCTTCTGGCGCATTAATAGTTTTTGTCTTCAAAGTCCTCAATTTGTCACTAGACCTCTTGTTAACCCCATATTGAACACCAAATACAGTTTCAATATATTGTTGAATGTTATATGCATGTTCTACCTATCATTAATAATTCATAGACCAACATGGAGTCCATTGACCACTCATTAAAATCTCATCATCTAACCTCTTCCTAGGAATATTCATTACATTATGTTACCATATATCTAGCTTAGTTGCAAAGGTTAACATCATATTCATTAGGTAGCTTCTTATTCACTCACACTTAGTTAATATAGGTTTATCCCTTGCACTAATTATTGTTGCATTAAATGACCCAAATATTGCTACAAGTGGCCTACATCCCATGGTGAAACCTCTTTACAGCCATCAAAGAAAAAGTAGAAAGACCCAAATCTTGGTTGAATTGATATATTAGGTTTGTCCACATTAATTTTAGCACTATCTTTAGAACATACCTTTTTCAACTCAGTTGCATACCTTCAAAACAATGAATATTGTGTAGCAACATCTCCTTTAACAATTTCCTTTGTTATCTCATTGGCCTTCCATGCCTTGCTTGGAGTAATCCCAACTGAGTAATTCGTCCTCATGTCTGAATGATGTCAGCAATTTTAACCTTCTCACATATGTGCATTTTGTTTACCACAGTCATTGCAATCCACTTGTACTTTGCAGTTCTAATACTCAAAACCCTAGCACAAGTGTGAGTGTCCACCCATATTTTTATTTGAAAGTACGACTGCCACCTACTTTAGAGCATATAGCCATAAACAAACCACATTTCTCTTGCATTCTACCTTGACCCTGTAATTTTTATTCTTGACAAATGTAATGTTTCTTCTGTTGAAAAATAAACACTCTATTATTGCATTCTTGAATCACTTAAGGGAGTAAATTTTATACCTAACTTAAATTCATAGTCCTAACTTTACTGCTCCTTCCTAAACTTTTCATACTTAGGAAATTTTTCATCTTAAAATGCATTTAGGTCTGAGCTACTCAATTCATCACTCATATATTGATTTTCTCCTTCATCCATTCTTTAAGCATCCTTAGTTTTATGAAATTTGACAACCCCAGCAGGTGCAACCAAATTCAGCTTCTTCTTCTTTGGGGTTGATTTCTTCATGGATAATTTTGTGATACAAACCTTAATTCTATATGATTTACCTTTTATTTTAACCTTGTTTGTACCAACTTTGGGCCTATCAACTTCAATAACTTCAAATACATCATTCAATGCAGTTGTTCTTTCATCTTCACTATCATCAAACATAACCCTCCTTGCATCATCATCAAGCTCATCTTATCCATCACTTGATTCAATCCCTTTATTCAAATCAATGCATTGTGTCTCAACTACTATTACATTGATGTCCTTCACATTGTGCTCAACATATAAATTTCCTTCAAGTTTTCTCCAAACCCTAAATGCATTTCTTTCATAACCTCTTCCAAGTCCAATACCTCACAGACACGCCTTTTTTCTAGAATTTTGATCATATATAGTGGTTTGAATCCCCACCCCTATAAAACATTATCTTATCTCTAGAAAACTCCCCTTGTGATGGAAAATAACATTGAATGGACTCATTCTTTGTTCCAGAAACACATGCATCAGAGTTGTTACCTAATACACGAAATCAAAAGTGTGGAGATGCAAGCAAAATAACATACATTCAATCAAGTTTCTTGGAAGAATGGAGCCATGAGACAAATGATACAGGCTTCCTTCAGCACTTTCGCGACCCACAATCTTCTTCGGTAGTTGTCTTTAATGGAGGTCGTATAAGTTTCTCTGTTAGGGTAAATTGGAAAGACGATAAGAGAAATACATTTCATCATTACTAATTCTTTAAAGCGACAAAAATAAATCAATAACATTATCATTAATGATATGACCTTAGTCGGTCTAGATGAATCAAAAAATTGAAAAATAAAATAAAATTAACACTCAGTGTGACACATAGGTAAATTAAATGAGTCAGATCAGTTAAAGGACTAAAAAAATGGAATTTTTACATGGCAAAGTTGGAATATGGAAAAAATTACAATGAGTAAAACAGAAGTCGCCTATATGACATAATGACATGGGTCTAAAAAGATATTAACCTATTCTTTTATTAATCGGAAATGGTTCACTTGACATATATTTATGTTGAACTTATATCAATTACAAAAATGTCAAATTAATCATTTATATAATTTTATTGCATAATTTGATTGAAACTCATAACTAATAAATAATTAATTTAATTAAATAAAAACATTTTTTATAATAATAATAGTAATAATAATAATAATAAAAATATAATAATCAAGTTAAATACTTAATAAAATATTTCATATGTGATTGTTTATATTCAGTCATATTTAAGGATGACAAACGGGGATGTTCATCTCATTTATGCCTGTCCCGCAAAAATTTGCAAATAAAAATAGCTGAACAGATATAGTTAAGGATGTGGTCCTAAAACTTTGACATATCTCAAAAAAAATGAGGGCATAGTAAGATGGACCGCTGGCATTACACAGTAAGCTTAAAAATTACAACAAAAAAATGTTAATGTCCGCACCTGCAAAAACCAAAAAAAAAAAATGACAAAACAGGATAAATATAGAAAATTTCTTCACCCACCTCCTAACCTTCCTGCCCACCCCTGGTGAATTTACCACACTACCCCTTATTTCGGAAGTTCATTTCCGAAAAGGTACTTTTTTTGTAAAAAAAGGTGTTTTCGGAAATGTATCTCCGAAAATGTGTTTTTTTTAATATAAAATATTGATTTCGGAGATGCATCTCCGAAATAAAGTTACTTTTCAGAAAATGTGGTGTTTTCGGAAGTTCATCTCCGAACGCACCCCCCTTGAGGGAATTCGGAAATGAACCTCCGAATTTATGTCTGGACAAAAGAAAAATGAAAAACAACAACGATTCGCTTTATTTAATCGGGTGAAGATTACAACGATAATATTACTGAAAACTAAAGTTACATATTGTTGAACACGGGTAGGTGGGGATGAGTCAACATTTTGATAACGTCGTCCGCCGATCTTTGAAGTTTCGCGTCCAACTCGATCGGGCCTTTCGAAGAAAACCGGTCGAACGTTGTCCACAAAACCGCTAAATCTTCGTCGTTCTTAATCTCAAAAGGTGTGAACTTAATGCCACCCTCGTCGTTAAGCGATGGCGAGCGGTACTCGAGCTTGACAACCTTTCGATTCTCGGGATAGTGCAAAAGCGTGTTGAGCGACGGTATCAACTCCGCAAAAGTTGTTGCATTTCCGACCGAGGGCCCATATTCAATACTTTGAGATTGTGCAGATCATTGTAAACTTGCTTGATATTTGAAACGCTATCCGGATTCTTACGCTTCAAATCGGCAAGTATGTTGCGAGGCGCCACTTTGACTATCGTTAGGTCCGATATCACATTCCTCTCTTCGCGGGACAAACGACACGCCATTGGATGCCCGTGTAACTTGACATCCAAGGCATGATTATGAATTCCACAAATTACGGTTAACCGCCACAAATCATCAACCCTCCGAGTAGCACGCAACTTAAACGGACACCCGCACTTTCTCGATCCCGTGTCCTCGTGTTTTAGCACCCGGTTTGATTGTACATAACTACCACCCCGTTCGCAATTCAAAACAACGAAAGCTTTCCGCCTACTATTTCCGTTGTCCGACCTTAAAATAACAATTCCAAATCCATGTTTGTTAGCTTCCTTCCGAACCCAATCAATCAATTGTTCGCGACTACCGAAGCTCCGATCATTTGTAAAATGTTGCCGAACATCGACCGCATTGATCATATGAGTAACGTCAATAACTGGATCGTTATTAACGTTGACAATTTCCGGAACTAATACTCCATCGTCTCGCACAATGTTGTCCGGATGCATCATACCTAACAAATGAATAAATTAGCAAAATTGGCCAAAACTGTTTTTTTTTTAACTGCCAGGGCATATTTCGGAAGTTCATTTCTGAAATTTATTAGGTAATATATTTCGGAAATGAACTTCCGAACCATATCAGTTTCAGCATAAAATTTATCAATCAATGTAGTGAAATAGGGGATGAAATGAGTGATGTTTACCTGAAATTGTAGCTTTCTATGCTCCCTTTAACGTGATCAACGGTTTGAAACTTGATTTTAGGGCGAAAAATGGATGGAGATTGATTGGGTTTTGGAGAGGGTTTTGAGATGTTTTGGAGAAAAATGATGAAATGGTGAAGGAGGGAAATTTGTATATGCGGGAATATTTTCGGAAATGAACTTCCGAAAATATTCACGTTTTTAAATTTTTTTAACTTCGGAGATGCATCTCCGAAAACACCACTTTTTTGGTGTTTTCGGAGATGCATTTCCGAAGTTAAAAAAGATTCATAAAAAAAATAACTTCGGAGATGAATCTCCGAAGCAGGGGCAGTTTTGGTTTTTCGCTGGGGGTGACCTCCATAGGAAGGTGGGTAAAGAAATTTTCTAAATATATTAGAAGGTACATATCTTGGAAAAAAATACAAGCAAAAGGAAGGTAGGTGTGAACTATTTTGCCATCTCTACTCATATCTATTATAGACGTGGAATTTATTATACTTGTGGAAATTTTTTTAAGAGTATACATATCAAATTACCATCCCTAAAAATGGAGAGAAATTGTAATGGATGAGAGATAAGATTGATGTTGATATAAAACAAACAAGTCCTAGAATAATAGTCAATCATGATAATGTTATAAGCCTAAAATATTGGTACCCAAATCATGAGCGACCAACATAAGTCATTCGCATAAGAGACAGTACTTTTCCTTAATTAGTTTGATTGTAAACTCGAGTGAAAGAAGAAAAAAATTAATTAGAGGTTTAATGAGCATCCAATAGAGCATTGAGTGGGGTCCCAACTAACATGACTTGTGAAGAAATTGTTCCTTGTATTTTCCTTTTCAAAGATGTAATCTAGTCTCATGGTTAGAGGAATGGCTCTTTCACAACATAATTATCCATGGCAGCACTAATAAACATCATCATTTATACATGTTGCTCTTAACATGCTACCATGTGAACGAACTCTCTACTTAATTACCATTAAGATTGCATTAAATCACAACATATTCTAAATATAGAATAACACAATTTTCAGCACATGATTGTTCTTAATATACATATTCAATTTCTTCATTCTTTCCCTTGGCACTTATGAACCCAGCCAATTCAAGATGAAAACGACATGGATTTCTTGTCCTTTTCACTCCTACTATTAGCTAGACAAACCAAAACTACTCTATTCTGTTGCGATTTTCATATACCGCAAATTAAAAATATAAAATTAATATAAAATTTTTATCATAAATAAATTCAAATTTTTCTAAACACATTAACTACTGCGTATGTGTTTGAAAACTAACAAACTCACACTAAAGTCGCACACAAGAGAATTAAGAGGGTCCACCAGCATTAATATTCTTAGCATATTGTTTGGCTTTTTTTATCTGGCCAAAAAATTTTAAAAAACTAATTACAATGACCAGTCATTGAATTTGAACTATGAAGAATTACTGAATACAATTGATTTATACATGTACATATTTAATGAGTTGAAGCAAAAATATCACATGGGTGATGATGATGAAAAATGAAAGCAATTTCAATAAGAAAGTCACCTTCCCAAGAAACAAAAATAGCTTTAAATGCAGCTCAAGAATAGTCACTTTCTGTATACATCATTTTTTTTGTCATCAAGGTCCACCGCATATGATAGTATGCATGTTATTCACCTTACTTATGGAAAGCCCATGATACCTACCATTATGTCTATAAGGTACCTGCATCATTCATATATAGTATCCATCAATATTTATTTTTGTACCAATTGGGTCCCTCCATTGGCCTATATTGATGTATTTTACATGTACTATATTAACTCTATGACTCAGACTTTATTGTAATGTACCATTGTAGGGTTGGCAGGAGTCCGTAATTGAGTGACCCACTATAGAGCCTACGTGCATTATAGTGGGTCTTGTCTCTATTCATGCAAATCATGATATAATATACTAAAACGTGATTTCTCTCGTGAAAGTTTGTGGCATGTAGAATGAGACACGGGGGGTAGATTTTTGTAATAAATTGGTTTCACTTTCAGTAATCATTACCTTCAAAATAGTGAGTCACTGACTATGTATCTAGTTTTGTTTCTCTTGTTTGTCGTTATTTGATGTTTCTAAAGGCCTCGCAGCCACAGCATATAGTAACTAGCTAGTTAGCGGAACCAAGTAGTTAGTGTAACTATATGTGTATTATTACCATACAAAGTTGAATGCCATGGAAACAGTACTTGAAAAGTTTAAACTGTCTACAGTTAGTTGCAATCTCTTGTTCCATCACATATAAAAGTGCTTGTTACCCTACAAAATACAATTCAACTACTTCTCTGTTACATAAATAGTTCAACAGAGTATTACATGAATCATCTTGAATTTACAGGGTTAATATACTAAGCCTATAAAGAAACATTTTCTGTTAATCTCATTGTGCTATTTTTGTTGTTTTGATTAACTTGAGATAATTATTTTTATTCTCTAATATTATCGGAAAGCGAATTAGATTCCACATGCATAGCTGATAGGTATAATATATACAGAAATGTTATTCTTACACTAAATCTTACACCTACACCGTAGACACCGTAGGTATGGACGATACTATTCATGTACGGACGATACTATTCATGTACGGACAAATACTATTCATGTACGGCCGCTTAATTTTTAATATCTGGACGTACATTAACCAACTTCATTACTGCATTAACCAAGTTTTTACACTGCATTAATCAGGTTTGATAACTACTAAAAAATATTTGTAATACCTGGATGTTGCATTAACCAACTTTATTAATGCATTATCCAAATTGTTACACTGTATTAACCAAGTTTGGTGACTACTAAAAATTATTTTTAATACCTGGATGTTGCATTAACCAACTTTATTACTGTATTAATCAAGTTTTTACACTGCATTAACCAAATTTAATGACTATTGTAAAGTACTCATGGGTGTAAGTATTGGTGTAACTATTAGGTGTATGAATAGCATTACTCTAATATATATTCTCTCAATGAAATAGTAGAATTTCATACTCAATTAATTAATCATTACGTTAGCTTTGAATTTTATTTAGCTTTTCAAACTTCAATATTTAAAATTTGTCTTCTCTTTGAATCGAGGATTTGATTTTTATCTAATATGATTTTAATCGATCAATTATATCGTATCTTTGATTTGAATTTTTTTTAGACAATTTTTCAATGCACTCCATAGATCTCTTACACACCGCACAAAATTACATTTTGCCTCCTACTTCCGTAGATGCAATTTCGAAAGCACCCCACTTATTAAAAAAATGATTTTTTTCCGTAGATACATCTACAGAAGTATAATAAACTAGTATATATGGAGAAAAAATACAAATAAAATCAGTTCAGAGATTTTCCCGTAGGTGTACCTACGGAATGGCTTAGCACCATATTATTCCGTAGATGCATCTACGGGAGCGTCTGATATAGTTTGAACCAGCAAGATCATTCCCCCCATTGTTTCATTTCTTCAAACTCTCCATGGTTCACACCCTAACAACCGTACATCATCAATACCTTATTTCACTCCAAGACTCAAACTTTTTGGTGCAACAAATCAAAGGGAGCAAGAGGAGTCTGAATTTCAGGAAAATATTCATCTTCAACCACTACATTGTTCACATTATGTAACTAATTTATGTGAAAAAAAGTTACGCTGATTTCGTAGATGCATCTGCGGAACGTGTTGAGGAAGAACACTTCTATAGGTACATATACAGAACAATCCCTGAGTTGTTTTTTCAGCAGTTATGTAATTTTGTGTTATTTTGCCAATTGTTTGCAAATAGGTATGGTGCACCCCAATAATATTTCAAGAGAATTAGCTCCTTTAGTCGATGTTTGTACGACTGTTGATGGGGGTAGTCGCAAAGATGGTAGATGTCGGAGGTGACTTTAGTAGCAAGCAAGACTTTGATGATTGTGAAAGCATGCTTATATGGATTTGTAGGAATGCAACTAACCTTGGTTTTGGTGTGGTAATAGGAAGATCGGATAATGGTACGACAAGAAGAAACCTGTTTGTAACAATGTTGTGCGAAAGAAGCGGAAAATGTAACATCTCAATTTTATTATCTATTTTATTTAATTAGTGTTATTTGGTGTTTTAATAATTATTTATTTTAATTAATTATTATGTGGTATAATGATTATTTGAATATTTAATTATGTGTATTTGTGCTATTTGGGTGAATAGAGTACTAATGGGATAATATGTTATCGGGCCTAATTAGTGGAATAGGGATGTTGGGCAATAATTGGGTTAAGCCCAAATTAGAGAAAGGGGATAGTAAGATAGACTTAGGTCATTTTTATTTTTTATAACTTTGTTAAGAGATAGAAAGAAGAGAAAAGAGACTAGAGAAGAGTGGAGAAAGAAGAGAAAGAGAATAGGATTGTAGATTCTTGAAGAGGGAGGATTAAAATCAAAGGTAAGGGTTAGAATCCAAATTATTATAGGTTTATATGATTGGGTACTGTTGTGTATATGCTTTGTGTATGATCTCTTAACTCTTTAAGTTCTTAGTTTTGGAAAATGTTAGGGTTTATGATAACACAATGAGATTTTGTGATTTGTTCATGCTCAATGTGTTGTATGGATGACCCATGGTTAGAAACATGTTTAGGAACCTTATATGTGTTCTAAATTGCTGTTAATTGATGTATAAATTGTATGAGGGTTAGTGGTTGTTGTATGAGGTGAATGGGGAATGAAATGAAAATGGTGATTTTTGGGTTTTTACGCCGCATGAGTCGACCTATACAGAAGCTTGGGTCGACCTGAGCAAACCCGCAGCTTATTCAATTTTTCTGGCAGATTTTGTAAAGACCATAACTTTTTATTCGTAACTCCGTTTTATGCGTCGTTTGAAGCGTTAGGAAGCTAATGAGATTATCTATATGATAAGATAGAATTGGTTAGCACTTGATGAATTAATTATGATGTTTTTGCGTGAATAACATGTAATTATGTATATGTGAGTTATAAATCGATGAATTATGAATAACATTTGTTGATGTGTTATGTGGTATGATATTCATGATGAGTGTGCAAGTGAATGTATGCTATTTAAATGCAATTATGGAGAATGATTACTTGATGATATAATCATTGTGTGTTTGTGTAAATGACATGTATTTATGTATACGTATGTCGTGAATGATGTTATATGCAAACAATATGTATTGGAATTGTTTACCTTGTGTTAATTGTGATGCATGGGATTGATAAATGCTATTTGAATGCATTGTTGATGAATGTATGTTATATAATTGGTGGATAATTCAATATGTTGAATTATAGTGATATGCTCGAATGTTAAGATTCTATGAATGATTCTTAATTGCATATGTTTTGGTAATTTAATGTATACATGATGCTTAAATTTATCAAATGTATATGTTGTTTTGGTGATTGTTGAGAATGACATTTATTGCCTTATATGCAATATGTCATTGTGATTGATAAATGCTATGTGAATGCTTTATCGATGATGTATGCGTGTTGTGCAACGTTTTAGTGGATAATTTAAATGGTTCGAATTATTGTGATATGCTTGGATAATTAAAGTTTTGTGATAATCTTAATTTGCATATATTGTGAGTCTTGTTGCACATGCATTCATGGGGAGATGATACTCCGGTTGACCTTGATCCTTGATCGGAAATAGAGGTGGTCAAGCTTTGGATTCACATGTTGGCTTGGATTCTAGAGGTAGAATCGGAAGCAGTGAAACTTGGGTTCACAATGGTGGATTTGGTCTTTTCCGAATCGGAAGCGTGGCTTGGATTCTAGATATTGAATCGGAAAGCGGTGGAACTTTGGGTTCACAAGATAGACGTTGATCCTTAATTGGAAATAGGCGTAGTGGCTTTGATCCGTAATTGAGATATAAGCGGTGAAACTTTGAGATTCACATGGTACCACATGCATTGAGTCACATTCATTACATGCGAGTCACGTCGTGTGCTATGTGATTGTTTTTTATCAATGTGATTGTTTTGTGTGATAATTGATATATGGTGTATGAATGTAAGTTTATGGGAAGAGTGATGAATTCTTGAGATGTATTTTTGTTGTGTTTTACATTTCCCATTATTATGTTTATCTATAATAATTTGAATTCTCACCCTTCTGTTTGAATGTTACCCTTTGTTGGTAACGTGCAGGCCCAGACGAGTAGTAGCTTGATTCAGGATTAGCCGAAGAGTTCCTGAGTTTGTTGTTTGATTAGGTAGCGAGTCATATGCTCTGATCATGTAACACTTGGGGGATTTCTTTTGACTTATGCTTATGTTTGGATATTCCTATTTTATATGTATTGGTTGGATGTCTTGGATATGTTGTTTAAAGGCTATGTAGCCTAGATCTTGAATTTCAAAGAGTATGTTTGGTGATGTTATTTGAATTGGTAGATGAATATAATATGGGATATATTCATTGAACTTGTTGATAGCAATTCTATTATTCCGCGAGCGTTATGCATATTTTTATGAAAGCATGATAATTTTGAATTGTATTACAAGATGATTAGTGCGTATTATGAATGTTGTATGTTTATTCTAGGTTTTTATTTTTATGAAAATAACATGTGACGCCCTTTTTTCCTTTATGCATGTTAATACTCTGAGATTGTATGTTATATTTAGGGTTAGAAAAGGGGTGTTATAGGAAATACCATCCTCCTCTAAAGAATTTTAAAAGAGACGACACGTGTACTAGAAAATGCGAGTGTCCATTTAAAATCCGTTGTTACATGTTGGCTAGCAAGAAGTGGATATTCTCTGTTATTTGTGGTTTGCATAACCATGATTTGTGCGCAAAATTACAAGGACATCCTAGTGTTTTTCGGCTCAATCCGGAAGAGAAAACATCTATTAAAGACATGTTCTTGAATCTTGTCCAACCAAAAAATATACTTGCCACATTGAAAAGGAAGGAACCCGACAACGTATCAAATATAAGGCAAGTGTATAATCAACGGTGCCGCAATAATAAGGCGAATAGGGGAGATAGGAGTGAGATGCAAAAATTGTTGAAAATGTTGGATTCTAACAAATACGTGTCGCGGTACAGAACTTGCGATGACGAGGTTATGGTCCGAGATATTTTTTGGACTCATCCGGATTCGATAAAATTGTTCAACACTTTCCCGACAGTGCTCCTTCTCGATTCTACCTACAAGACCAACAAGTATCGACTCCAATTATTTGAAATGGTCAGTTTTACATCCACCGAGAAGACATTTGCCGTTGGTTTTTCTTTTTTGGAGTGTAAAAAAGAAGATAATTTTAGGTGGGAATTGGAGGTGTGTCGCTCACTTTTGATGAAACAGGTCGAAATACCTTCACAACCCAGCTTTGATGAATGCGGTTGCAAAGGTATTTCCTTTTTCCGATGCATTACTTTGTCGATATCACATATCATGTAATGTGAGAAGTAAGGTTAAACCCGCTGTGGGGACGGAAAAAGTAGAGACCAAAGGTGGGAAACCGGTGAAGCCCGAAGTGGTTGTTGACCAAAAATGGATGCATGGGCTCGTATTGCAAGTTCGTCGGCAAAAGAATTGTATGCCGATGCCGTATTGCAATTTCGGAAAATATGTGAAAAATATTCCGATTTATTGAAATACGTTGAAAGCACTATTCTTGACAAGAAGAAGGAGAAGTTTGTTTGTGCGTGGACTGATAAGGTCTGACACCTTAGGAATACAAACACCAATAGAGTTGAGTCGGGACATGCTACTTTGAAAAATTGGTTGTGTAATAGCAAGGGTGATTTGTGTCGAGGTTGGGACACCATAAATCTCATGATTTCGAACCAACACAACGAGATACAAACCTCATTCGGTCGGAGCATTAAGGTGTTGGAGCATCGATTTAAGGACAACATCCTTTACTCTCAATTGATCGGCAATATGTCTCGGGTCAGATTGAATTATATCTTTCACAAGGTCAGACGCGGTGAAAATTTTGGTGGAGATAGCGCAAATTGTGGTTGCATTATTACTAGCACGTATGGTCTCCTATGTGCTTGTGTTATTGCTAAAAAGGTAGGTGAGCCAATAAAAATGGATGAAGTCACTCCTCATTGGAAGAGACTTAGTTTGATGATGATGGTTGCATCGAAGAAGAAAAATCGACTATCTCTATTACTTCCAAATTGGAGGCGATAGAAGAGAGGTTTTCAAAGACCGATGACAACATGAAACTATAAATCAAAGAAAAATTAAGGAAGATTGGATTTCCATAAACAACCGACATGAAACCGTCGTCTCAACCGGTTAAGACAAAGGGTGCTCCGAAGAAAGTGAAGCCTACGCCGAATGACAACTCGACTACACGGTCTCCTTCATATTGTGAGCACATCGACAAACTCTTTCTCGACTCACCTACTCCTAAATCTCAAAAAAGTTCAAACAAAGGAGCTCGTATTAGCACACCGCCTCCGACACCTATTGCACTGAAAGTTTCGACTCCGACACCTATTGCCACAAAAATTCCATCAATCGAAGAGGTACATATTGCTCCAAAAATTCCTTCAATCAAAGAGGGGCATATTGCTCCAAAAATTCCATTTATCGACGAGATGCCGGTTTTTATGCACAAATTCATCAACCGGATCGTCAATGTGGCGGGGGACGGTAATTGCGGATTCTGGGCTGTATCGGCTTTGCTTGGTAAGGGAGAGGATGACCGTAAGCTTGTCTGTCATGAACTTATCGAAGAGTTGATGAACCATAAAGACTCGTACACGCGGGTATTTGGAGACGAAGCTAAATTTGAATCAGTTAACGAAGCTCTTGTTCCTTGGATGGGCGCTTATGCACCGACTTCAAAATGGATGAGATTCTCGGAAATGGGACATCTTATTGCATGCGCATATGACATGGTATGCATTGACTTGACGCATTATGGTTTTTCGGAAACCTTTTTTCCACTCCGCACAGCACCGCGCCTCCTACAAATCCAAATGATCATATTATATGTGTTAGATGGCTCGCAAAATCGAAACATGTTTGTGCAAGTTAACTTGAAACTGGAATGCCCCATACCACCTACGTCACTAGAATGGGCGCTTCATCATACCGAAGCTTCCGAGACGTGGTTGGATTGTTTTGTGGATAGGATGTACGATTTAGAAAGGTTGAACAACATCGAAAAGGAATCAAATGCCGAAAAGTCAAGATTAGAACCTCTAATAGATTTAGCCGGCGACAGTTCTTTTGATGTATTTTCTAGTTTCAAAGTTTAATATATGCACTTTATAACATTGCGATATAATCCTTTTTTGTGTTCATGTGTTTATGTATTTGTGTCTTTTTCCTTCTACTACTACTACTACTACTACTACTGCTACTGCATTGAGTTCTGTTAAAAAAACTAACACGAAAACTTTCATAGATGTATCTACGGAAGGGTTTGATATTGAAAATTATGGGTGTTTACCGTAGATGCATCTACGGATCGGAGAAATCTATGACCCTTCCGTGGAACATTCTGTGATAGAAATGTGTGGTCCATATTCACCAAAGGCTTCTATAAAGTTGGGGTTTCTAGGGTTGCATTACACACAAACACAAACACAAACACAAAAATGGCTCACATAAGGCCATGTTCAAAGCAGCAAATATCATCCAAGCGTTTTGATCCTGAATCGGTTTATCTAAGAAAGGATGTGCATGTGGCTCTCTCTCCCGTCAAATCCCCCATGCCGGTTAAATTTTGGAACATCCATTCCTTTGACCAACTCAAGAGGACTTTGATGTCTTTTTTAGAGGGGGAGTACAAACCCGGCGAAGTCATCAGAAAGATCCATAGGCTTAGAACAAGGACCTCTTCTGAGACCGGAGAAAAGAAACGTTGGAGGGATGACATGGAAGGCGACATTGATTTTGTTCTAATGATGCATGGAACAAATGACATTGTTTTAACTGTTGTAATTTCTTAGATCTCTTAGTTTTCTTAATTTTCTGTTGGAAATTTTGATGTATCTTTTAATTAATGTCGATTTTAATCAATGAATGTATCTTTTATCGTTACAAATGTTGTTGTTCTGGTTTTCTGAGTATGGGTTTGTTCCGTAGATGTATCTACGGAAGTAATCCGTATGTGCATCTACGGAACAAAAAACAACGTTAAACAAAAAAAGGTGCTTCCGGAGATGCATCTACGGAAGCACGAGGACATTTTTGCTAATTCGGTGGTGCATAAAAAAACTTATGGGACGGGATGAGAAATTGTCTAATTTTAAACAGTATTATTTCCTTCGATACTTTTTTTTTCTTTTTACTGTTTAATTTGGTGATATTTAGTGTTTAGAGTGTGATGTTTAATCTTAATTTTGTGCGGGATTATATTAATTGATTGAATGAAGGTTTTTTATTTTTGTTCTCGTGTTTTTCAATTCACTATTATTGTATTTGCATTTGTATATACTCCCTCTGTATATAAATAAGATACATTAGTTATTCAATAAATCTAAAAAGTGAATTTCTCTTATAATTTGAGACGGAGGGAGTACATAATTCTACTCTCTGTTACAATTTTGAAGTCTTTGAAAATAAATACAGCAAGGAAGACACTTCATGGCTCAAAAAATTTAGAAAATTTCTTTAGCCACCTCCCTATGGGGGGTCACCCCCAGCGAAAATTCCAAAATACCCCTGCTTCGGAAGTTCATTTCCAAAAGCGTCTTTTTTTGAAAAAATTGACTTATTTCGGAAGTTCATTTCCGAAAACATTATTTCGGAAGTTCACTTCCGAAATACTGCGATTTCTGCAGATTTATCAAAACACTCCCCCTCCCCCAATCATTTACCCTAAATCAAAACAAAAAGTGGCAAAGGCGAAAATTTGTGCAAACAGAATTCCAAAGCTGCATCAAGGCTCCAATCACACTGCTAAACAATATTCAAAAGCCCTCAATCCTAACACTTTGTAAGTTTTGAAATTTTTAGATCTATTATTCAAATGCATGTTATTTAGGGTTTTAATTGCATAAATGATATATGGTTAGGTTGTTAGTAGTATTTAGGTTGTTTAGAAGCATTTTGTTTGGTTTGAAGTTTGGTTTAGGGGTCTGCCATGGAAGTTGCAGAAAACTCCATCGCAGGGGTGTTTCGGAAGTTCATTTCCGAAAACACCTCCATCCCAGTTTTCGGAAATGAACTTCCGAAATGTATCAGAAGTTCAATTTTTTTTTGTTTTTTATTTTGTCTCGCATATTAATCGATTTCAATTGTTTACAGGAACATGTCAGACAATCAACCAGCACGCAGGACTGCGTCTTCTAGAGATGGTAGGGAGTGTCCGTTTTAATTTGCAATTACTTTATTTTTAACGCCTTTGTTTATTGTGCCTGTTTCTTTGAAGTTTGTGTCCCTTTCTTCTTTTATAAAAGGAGGTCTCATGGACCTTTCTTTCTTCATTTTTACGCAGGAATGGGTGGCGCTAAGGGAAGAAAGGGTTCTTCAAAGAAGGAGGTGAAGGAGGTGAAGGAGAAGAAGAAGGTTTTGACTGGTTCTGCTTCTCGTCCCCTGGGGGTCCATGGCTCGGACGTGCAGACTCAGTCTTCAGGCGTGATCAACGCTGATGGTTCTAATACTGAGTGGGATGAGGATTGGTATAATTATCTTCATTCGGAGGAGTTCGCTCGTCGGGAAGAATAACGTGTTTTTATTTTGTTTGATGTGTATTTTGTAACGCTCGTCGGGCAGAATAACGTGTTTTTGTTTTGTTTGACGTGTTTTGTTTTGTTTTGTTCTGATTTCGGATTGTATCGCACAGTGTTTTTGTATTGGATTTATCATCTTAGTTTTTGGATTGTTCTGATTTCAATATGTAGATTCTTGGATTTCATCGCCGCGAACACTATCCATCTTCTGGATTATAAACATAGAACTTTGACTTTCCCAGCGCACCCCTTTGTTTGATTTTTTTGTAATGACGTCCCCTGATCAGGTAAGAAATGTGGACACATGTGCCTACGTAAGCCTTCTAAGACGGTTACCTTCTAAGAAATGTGGTAACACTTTGCTACTTAAAAGCCTACGTAACAAAAATTGGGAAGCTCCACATGCAAGCCCTATTTAAAAGAATAAAAAACCTTTTGAAATTTTGAAGTTCCCTTTTCCTTCTCCCCACCACTCTCAGACGGTTAACTTCTAAAACACTTTCCTATTTAAAAGCTTCTCACCCATTTTTCTTTCAAAATATCCCAAATCATTTTCGATCCTAAGTCTTCTTCTTTGCTTTAACGTTTTCTATCTCTTGTTACTGCTTTCATCACAATGTCTCGCCGCGGTGGAGGAAATCATCCCGAAAATCGCCGGAGTCAACCATCTCCTGCACATTCTCAACAATCATCCATCAATGCTGCAGGATCAGGCCGTGGTGGTGGTGGTCGTGGCTCTCGCGGTGGACGTACCTCCAATCCTTCTTCCTCCGGACATCCACCTCCTCCGTCATATGCTCCGGCCCCGGTTACCTCTCCTCCGTCTGTTGTTGCAGCTCCGGTTGTTCGTCCATCTGTTTCAGCGCCGTTTGTTCCATCTGTCGCAGCGCCGGTTGCTTCCTTGAGTTCGGCTCTGATCTCCATTGAGAGCCTGACTGCCGAAGTTAAACAGAAGGCTACTCTAGAGTCGGCTCCGTCGTCTCAGAAGGAAAATTGGGAAGGAAAATTCAAGTTTGTGCTAATCATTTTCAGTTGCGAGTGGTTGATAAGGATCTACACCACTATGATGTAAGTATAGTTTGCTCATAAGTTTTTTGTTGTTGTTTATTATGTTGGTAAGTTACAATGTGGTATGGATTTCTAGAGGATCAGGACTTTCTAACCTGTTGCAGCGTCTCCTCCATCGTCTTCATCCGATTAAATAAAGCGAATCGTTCTTGTTTGTTATTTTTCTTCTGTCCAGACCTTTTTTCGGAAGTGAATTTCTGAATTCCTCCAAGGGGGGTGAGTTCGGA
Organism: Vicia villosa; assembly: GCF_029867415.1. NCBI lineage: Eukaryota > Viridiplantae > Streptophyta > Magnoliopsida > Fabales > Fabaceae > Vicia > Vicia villosa. Next base: position 126,895,234 of record NC_081184.1, on the reverse strand, counting down.
GATGAACTTCCGAAACACCACATTTTCTGAAAATGTAACTTTATTTCGGAGATGCATCTCCGAAATCAATATTTTATATTAAAAAAAACACGTTTTCGGAAGTTCATTTCCGAAAACACCTTTTTTTCAAAAAAAAATACCTTTTCGGAAATGAACTTCCGAAACAAAGGGTAGTGTTGTAAATTCACCAGGGGTGAGCAAGAAGGTTAGGAGGTGGGTGAAGAAATTCTCAAAATTTAATATGCAAACAAGTGAGTTTGATATAAGATATTTTATTTTATGTTCTTCCAAACTTTAAATACTTGATTTTTAATATATTCATATAAGTAAATGTTGAAGTTGAGAACTCAAATATTGGTTCTTATTGTAGGTATAAATAATTGATTATTATAGATTCAATTGAACAGAAGTAAGGAAAGTACCCTAACTTAGCTTTTCCGCAATAAAATTAGACGACCCATTTTCCCAATTTTTGACTCCATTATTAATGAGGAATTTAGATTGCATGCAGTTAAATCTTAACTACAAACTGCATGCAGATGCAGTCTTGCAATCAAGGTAGATCTCACAGATCCATTTAAAGGGTGGTGGATCAAGATTTAAATTGTTGTGTCGAAGAGTGTTAATTATGTATGTAAATGCTACTATGTGTATCTTATGTGGAGAGCAGTGGGACTCAAAACTCCACCTGTTTGTTTAGTTTCACTTATTCCGTCAATTATATTGTATGTTGTATTTGTATTCAAGTATAGTTGGAGTTTGCAGTAGTATTTCCCTCAAACTTGACTCATATCTCGCGGTTAATGTTAAAGGCTATGAAGCACGGACACCTCTAAAAATAGGTATGTCGCGGTGTCCGACACGTGTCGACAAAGTTAGACAAGTGTTTCTTAAAAAAATAGACTTTTTCATTGTTTCGACACTCTTTAAATCGGTGTCAAACACTCGTGTGACATTCATATAACATGTGTCGAATAATTCAGACAAATTTTTTTAAACAAAATAATTTTTATTATATCTTACACATCTTTTGGACATGTATGGAAACAAAAGTATCAATGAAAAATTAAAGATATTAATTTTGATTAGAATTTTTTTAACTCTTTTAACAATAAATAGATAAATAAAGCTTAACTATATATATATATATATATATATATATATATATATATATATATATATATATATATATATATATATATATATATATATATATATATATATATATATATATATATATATATATATATATATATATATATATATATAACGGTGTCAGTGTTCTATATTTTTTATATAATCAGTGTCGGAGTATCCGTGTCATGTGATGTCGCGGTGTCCGTGTCAGAGTTCGTGCTTCATAGATTAAAGGTAAAAAGATGTTTGGTTTTGGTTTTATAAGAACTACAGTTTGTATCTTTAAATTAGGGTAACTAGCGGTAGGTCTTAGTTGTCACTGGCAGCAGCCATGACCATCCCAAACCAATTAGATATCAGTTATATGTATTACTACTAGTTATATTTTAGCATCAGGTTGTATTTATATACATCATGTTTGCTTAATTATGATGACCCAGCAAATACTTTTATAGCTTAACACAATTATATTGGTATATATCCTTGTATATATGGCCTCAAGACATTGACCAACACTGATTTTGCATGGAGGATTTAACTTGTCACCTCTAAATTGAACCTGACTTTTTGTTTAATTTCTAAATTGTCCATGAATAAATTTGGGGTTGGCAAGATTTTTTAAATTTCTAAATTGTCCATGAATAAATTTGGGGGTGGCAAGATTTTTTAAAATTTTTTATCATATCAAATTTTCTAGTTCATTTATAAATTTCTGGTATGAATTTTTTCCAAATAAAAAAATATTAAACTATTGAAATTTTCAAAATTTTCCAGTAAATTTAAAAAATTGTTGTAATTTTTTTGAAATTTTCGGTAGTATAAAAAAATTCTTTTTTGTCAAAAATGAAACACTGGATTTTTTGAAAAATTTGATATTTTCTTGAAATTTCTGATAAAAAAAAATTGTAACAGCAAAAGAGTAGCACTCATCCTTGGGGAATGCCAAATTTAATTTTTGAGGTGCTAGATTAAATCCTCCAATGATGATGAAGGTAATGTGTTTCCTTAGAATCTGCCCTAAGTTCAAAGGCCAAGAAATTGTAAATAAAGAAAATAAATTTAAGAAAAATATACAAAAATAAAATCAATGGTGGATATTAAAGCAGGACAAAGGACAATAGAGAAGAAAATTTTCTACCGGAAATTCTGAAATTTTTGATATTTCACTAAATTTTTTCAAACAATTTCCAATATGAATGTGAAATTTCTGATATTCTACTTACTATTTTCAAAGAACTTCCAATATACTACCCAAATTTTTTAAAAATTTTATTTAAAATGGTCTTTTCATTAAATTCGGGGTTAAATTCGAGGTGCCATATATTACATAGGGGTTGGCATGTAGAATCCTATAGCCTCCACACAATTTAAAGCCTATCTTGGCAGAGATATGTGTGGTGTTTCATTGTGTCGCTATCTTGCCTAGCGTTCGGCTAAAGGGTCTTCCTTTGCCTCCCTGTATTTTTTTAGATCTCATGATCATACCATATTCTAACTTTTTTGTTGATGTAATTTTGGTGTTATTATGTCATGGTGGAATGGAGAAGTCCTTAGTACCATATGATATTAAACTTAATTAAACATTAAGGCTTATTTGGACCTTAAAAAGGTCATGAAGTATACCAAGTCCAAACTAGTCTTAAATCTCAACCCTTCCAGTTTGGATGGTTATTTCAAACCAATCTTGGTTTATTGATTGTATAGATCGTTGATATCGTAGAATTTTGACAAGACAATAGCATTCACCAGACTGTACAATCTCTTAACCAAGGTATGATGATAGTAATGAAAGGGTTTAATTAATATACAGATCAAAAAAATATAACAAAAATTAATCAGAAAGATACCAAGATGATTACAGTAAGGTGAAAAAAGACCTAGAAAAATTTTAGCTTCCGTCATCTTCTTGAAAGGATATCTGAGATAGAGAAATCATGAAAAGGTGGTCCTGTAACAAGAAAATAATCCAAAAGTAAGCAACACATTTTCAAGCAGCAAATATCAGGTTTTTCTCGAGCACCAAACTCACACTGGTGCAAGTAAAAACCACGTGCAGGAAATACGGGGAAGAGCGCGCGTATGTGTGAAAGGAAGTCAAAAAATAATAATCTACTCCAATTGTATTCTCAAATGAGAGTGTGTGAAGAGATACATGAATAGCACGTGGGAAGGGAGCAAAATATCATTCACCTTCTTGTTCACCTAGAATGTAAAATGGAATATGTGCAGTCATCTTTGTAGCGCCTTCTTTCCAGTTTATGCTGCCAATTTTCTGTGGGGTACCTGGTGAAGACTGTGAAGGGCCTAATATGGATGAACATATAGCAGGGTCTTTCATCAAACCCAAGAAATCACATGCTCGGCTCCATACTCTCATATCAGAAATTCGAGACCGAGCAACCTGAAAAGCTCCTCAATTAGAAATAATTGTGTCAATAACCTCTAATGCTTTGCTCTTTGAAACAAACAAAGATACCTTGCCCAAAGATACACGTGCTCTTGGTAGTAATTCACGGTGATACGTAGCAAGCTTTGCAATGGCTGTCACAACAAAACACATAAGCCTGGACTGTGATGACCTTCTGTAGGTATCCTTATCAGAACTAAGGGATAACTCCTGTGCCATGCCCAGACGACTGCCAAGAAAACAAAAGATAATTCATCAAACAGTTACCCATTAAATCTCTCAGAACTGAAAGAAGCAAGGTTATATGCTACATCATACCTCGAGGAAAGGTTTTCATACAGAAGTAGTTCTAAACTCTCAAAAAGTTCACGGGCTTCGTCTTTGTGAGATCCACCACCACCACCATGCTCACCAATGGCCCAACATAATTGCAATGCCAATTCTGTCTAATGAAAATTCAATGAATGTTCAATCCAAGATTGTTGCAGCACTCCCACATATAGTTAAAATAGTTCTTGACTAACCTTGTCTGGGCTGTCATAAGCTTCTCCAAGTCTGTCCATTATAGGTTTCTGCAACAATTTCATGAGATGTTAGATATAAAGTCATTCTCAAGCTTCTTGAGTTTAGAGGGGCTGGTTCTTGATATGATAGGAGGGCTTATGTAACTAGATGATCAAGATCCGATCCTTGTTGCCCATTTTTGTAAAGATTTGAATTTCAGCAAAAGTTAAGAGTACGCTTGTGCATTATCAATTCTTCAATCATTAATTAGCTTCTTACTTACAACTTAAGCTCTTAGGAGAATTGGTTCTTGACATGATCCATAGCCTAACAGCTTAAGCTCTTACTAGTTAGTTAGTCCTTGACAAAAGACACAGCTTTCAAAGGCATAAAATGATCAAATGCTGTTTAATCACAGAATAAAAGTGACAAATGGAGCAGTATTTCAAAAAAAAAAAAGGATACAATTTTAAATGCCAGAAAGATACCTTTAAAAGAGCAATGAAGCTTGGGTAGCGCTGAAATGTGGAGAGCATAAACTCCAAAAGCCGCTTATGAACCTAAAAGCACAAGAGAACTTAGATTACAAATGAAACAACTTACAAAAGTCATAATTAAAAGTTTGAATTTATAACAAATCATGTTAGGCAACCTTACTGACAGAAAGCATTAACAATAGAAAATGAAAACAGTTAATCAATATTTGACTAATTTGCATTGACTTTCCATATACACGAACTACTCAAGCATAACATTCACAATTATGACAAGATATATTTGATACCTCATAAGAGAATATTTTGTCTGGAAATATTGTCGCAAACCTTGACATAAGCAGGGGAACCAGCGCACAGATCAAAGCTGAAAATGTGTAAAAGAATGGGGAAAAATGTCAAGAAAGACAGGTGACGAATACATCTCCACAGCTAAATTTTCAAGAAAATTCACTAATGCCAAGTCAAAAAAGCATATGTAATAACAAAACTTACAATCATTCACGTCGCGCAGTGCTATGGAAAAGTACACGTCAAGAAGACAAGGTGTTAAGCGGAGTACTGCCTTTAACCTATCAGAGTAAGCACTATTGACTGCAGTCTGTAATATTGTGGTCATCACTGATGATGACCAGGGCCGTTCCTGACATATAATAGAATTTACTTTGAATATCCCAAGTTGAGCTGGATATCCCAAAAAATAATGTCGAACTGTAATCGAGTTATAATTTCAAACATAATAAAAGCAGCTCATAAATTTACCTTGAACTGGTTTGTAGTCCGCATACAGTTTAGTAAATAAATATCATATGTTGTATATATTAGATTTAAATATACTAAGCATATACAAATTTTACAAATTTGAAACTTAGTTTCTTGGCCTTTATTATATTTTTGAAAAGTAAAGAAAATGAAACTTCATGGAATGTGTTTTATATATGAACATGGTTATTAAGGATTTAATTTGAATTTAATATGTTGGGATAATCAATTATTTGAAGTTGTACTTGGAAAATAAGAAATGTCATGTGGGTGATGATTGTATAAAAGTTTAGTGAGTGTCTCATTAAGAGGATTCTCATATTAGAGGCAGATATTAACCTTTAAGAGTGTTGAAACTAGAAAATGTTATTATTTATTGGTGATAAACTGATAATGAACTTTTTATCAATCCTTTTGTGCTAGTGATTATTGACATGGGGTAAATATGTTGGCTTAGAAAATATGTGTAACTTGGATTTTGATCTTAAATGTGAGAATTAAAACAATTTGAACTTAGAATGGTGAATAACATGAAAGGTAAAACATACTGCGATACCATCATTTTCATCCTTTAAGATCTCAAGAAACAACGGATCAGCCACATCAATTGCACTGCTATCCTCAGTTTCAGAATCCCCTCCACCATCTTCTATAGTTGAACCAGTATATGCTTCATCCATAAGGGCAAGTAGCATCTAAATTAAAAAGAATTACGTTCAGTTATACTGTACATAAATGCAACAGTGGCTAGACAACAATCAAATTCATAGCAACAAAGATAACCTTAGGAGCTGTATTTTTTTGAATTGAAGCAATGCTGCTTCCAATTAGTGGTCCAGAGTTTTTTTCCACCTTCTCCAATGCCACTACCAAAACTAGCATAGATGGACAGGAAATGTTGAATTGATTAAGTTATTGTTAGAGAACGTAAGACGAAAAGTATTATCAATTTATAATTATATTCTGAAATCCTAAAACTTAATACACGTGGCATTCACGGTAATATTATTAGGATCTATTACTAACCATGCTATGAGACATATTTCATATATCCGAACATATTTTGATCATGAAATGGTACACAAAACAGAAATGGTAGTAAAAATTTAACTTACTAGGCAAGTCTAGTAAAGATGGAAACAATGGAATAAATGAACCAGGTGACATCAATCCCGGGAAGGCTTTTAAAATTTGTTTCTCTAATCTGCAAAAGTAGATAAAAAATATTCAGGCAATATCCCATGTGATCTATTAGGATTTAGGAACACTCTAACACTACAATTCAACATAATGCAAATCTTGTGAAATATCTATGTTTTGTTTCATTTCACGCTGCTAATTTTGGAATCCTCATGCTATGCAATAAAAAGGGAAAAACAGGCAAAATGTTGGTACGAGGAATTAGGAGCTTATACAAGCATCAAATACTAACACATTGTAAGTGAAAAATGGTTCAAGAAGTACAAATATTCAGTAAGCTAGAAAAGCAAAATATTCTTCTTCATTTTTCAGTTGAAAGAATGAACAACATCATTAAGATAAAAAGATGAACGCAATAAAATACAAAAATAAAATATCTTCCTAAAAATGAAAATACAAACAAAAGAGAAGAAAAAAAGCATGAATAATTATAAAGAACAATATCCAATCCCCAAACTCTGACTTTTGTACTTCTACTAAATCCAACAAATTTAGTCCCCAAAATATTGTCCAAGTTCCTGAGACACGCCTTACACTCTTAAAAAAAGCCAAACAAAGACTTTCATAAAGAAATAGCTACAGAACAGTGTAATATCAATTCGAAAATAAAAGAAATTACGATACCAAGAACAAATTATATTTGATTCCATTAAACAGTGATTAAATATTCTTTCTTGATTATCACAAACAGTTCAACTTCAAATTTCTTGCAATAAATAACTAAACAGATTTCCTTTTCAATAATGACCAACCTTGTACAAAAGTTTATTTTCAAGTTTGGTCATCCCTGTTGTTGATACTAATTATGGATTTTAAGATTGGGATCACACAATCGCCTAAAGATTATACTAACTGCTTCAGAATATGGCAGAAAAAAAGTACTACCCCATCCTTATTTATAATATACCCTTAGACACTTTTTTATGCAAATTAACAAATTTTGATAGTGTAATTAATATATTACCAAATTACCTTTTGTAGATAAATGCAATCATTGTTGTCTTTTCATATTCCAAGACAAATTACTAGTATTAATAAAGGATACAATAATAATGCATCTAGAAATTTGTAGAGGGTCTAATATGTAGGGACAAAACAAAAATGTTCCACACGAGTCCTATAATTAAGGACAAGGGGAGTATCATCTTGGCTCCCTTTACCCCCACCCCCAAATCAACCCAAGTAAAAAAGTACATACCTTTCCCCATTCCAAGCTATCAGCTTTAACAACAACGGAAAAAACTGCAAATAGAAAAAACATAGATCAAATCAGATAGATATGTACTCTAATCTCATTATGCATCTATGTAGCACCGACACCTCTGAAAAAAGGCGTGTCTGTGTCGGACACCGGCGCCGACACTTGTGATTATGTTTAATTTATTCATTTTTTCAAATTACTAACTGTGTCGTTGTGTCAGTGTCGATGTCGATGTTGTATTCGGGGTGTCTGTGCTTTATAATATATCAAAGGAGGATCCCTAGGGCTCCCACTGTGGCCTTGTGTTTTATTTTTTTCCTCGTATTTTAAATTTAAATTCAAACAAAACAGGTGTCTATCTCAGTTTCATTTTTTTGCTTATCCATTAATATCAGCCTATCAAATTTAAAGGAACCGAATCTCTCATTTTTGTTCAGCTCTGAAAAGTTTCTGCATTCATCATGATGTCTTACTTCTCTAAAATGCCACCTTTCATTATCCATTTGTTTCTGTAACTAAATTCTTGACGGGATAACTAATCGGGTTACCTATCACCTCAATACTTAAACAATATACTCTACCTTGAGTATACTCACATTAATTGTAAAGTTTTTCCTTAGTTTATTACTTCTTACATTCTTAATAATGGCCAGTGCAGCAGAACATAGCTTTTACCTGAGGCATTAAGTTAGGGAAAGAAGTTAAAATCCTCTTCTTGTTGATAATAAGAAATTCAAGCATTGCTTCTGCAACCACAGGATCAGCGAACTCCCTGAAACAGGATGCAAATAATTTAATAGAATCGCGACGCTTGTGATATTGGTTTTTTGGAGGTAACAAAAAACATACAAGTGATATTAACATCCTCAAATAAGAGTAGGCGGAGATGGGGGAAAATACTTTTCTTAAGGTGTGATTAGTACAGGAGTACTTTCGGGGATAAACAATTTAGATGTAAAATCCAAAAACTCCCCATTTAACTACTGTTTGGCTGGTCAGGAAAGATGTTACTGATATTGGAATAACCTTTCTCACGATCTCAGGGTAAACAGTGTCATGAATCCTGATTGAGATTGAGTAGGTTAGATTTTTTAGATTTTTTCATGCCCAGTAAATCATCAAGACTCCCTGACTTGTGGCTCACACCTCTCCTCTCGCTTCTCACTTCCCTGTAATGGTGACATGAGAGAACAATGACAAAGAGCCTCTTGCCCCATTTCTTAGATATTCTCGGTCTTCCACTTATGTTCATAGTCATACGTCATATACTTGCGAAATATTGAAATTTTGCTCTTCTCACGATCATCAACCACTAGATGTAATGTTTTATCGTGCCTTATAATCTCACTCCAGTAGAAGTCTAGAATAGACAACGACAATTTAAATTCTAGTATGTACTTTTAACTTTTGGATTTCTACGACATGTTGTGCACTCTGCACTTCCAATTCATAATTAAAATGCATTTTGTAGTTGGTTTGAGTTTTTTACTGCTAAGTATTTGGTTTGAGTATTTGAAAACAAGATTGACAACTGTTTCATATATTTGGAATAATACATTCCTTAAAATTTTAATTCTAAACCATTGATTTCAAACATGTACTAAACATTAAAGTCCTTAAAAATCTTATGGTAGTCCTTTTACACCTCATCTCGTTCTCCCCACTTTTGGTAGCACTGATAAGGATTGGCTAGAGACTTTTTTTCACAGGAAAATGTAAGTAATTACTAACTTGTAGTTAGAAATGTCTGTAGGGGAGTTGAACTCATGCTTATCTGTCCAACTCCAACCCTTATGTTTCTCCTCTCAAACCACCAAACCAGTCTATCACTCTACTTATAGGGTAAAGACTAACAGAGGAACAAGAGAACAAGCTCTGCTAGATGCCTAGATCAGAATATGAAGTTAATACAACTATCTAATAAACTACACACGGAAGACGATGGTGTCTTAAGTGAAAAAGTTGGTTATGACTTGATCATTTAATCCTAGTTTGTTTCATGATCTCTCTCTCTCACACACACACACACATATTGATGTAAGTACCTGCTCAAGCATGATCGAAAAAAGGTCCTAAGACTAGGATCAGCATCATGAAGAACAACATCCCCAAAGTCCAGGTAAAACTGAAGAATTTCCTGTGAACCAAATAACAACTCACTGAATTGAATTGAATACAAAGCATGTATTACGATAAAATCAGTATTAACTATTGAGAAAAGGAAGAAAAAAAAAGCATACGAGTAAAAGAAGGCCATTGGAGGTTTGAGATTGAGAGAGCGAAGCCACAGCACGCTGAAAAATCTTATTAATCTGCGGATAAACCCTAGCTACCAAGTCTTCTGAATTCTCTGCCTTACATAATTCATGAAGCTTCTTCACCTAATCAAAACAATACTACAAAATCATATTCATAGATATAAAAAAAATAGATTGATAGAGAATGCGTTGGAATGGAAATATGAAAATTGTACGGATTGAAGAAGAGAGGGATCGGAAGCAGGATCGTTAGCGGTGTTGGAATCTCTGGCACTGGCAGATAGAGTTCGAAGGTAAAAATCCCAACCTGCTTCTCGCTCCGGCATTCTTAAGCAAATTGTGTGAAAAATGAGATCGATTTGAACTGTGGCGATCCAAGCAGAGGAGCGCTTCGTTCTTCTCTCACGGAGCAGAATGATTGATGCTCTCGGAATGGGACGGTAACGGTGACAGGCCAAGTGTCACCAAAACGACGAGTTTTGGTTATCCGTGCTCTTCCGAGTTCAACTACATTTACCGGTGGAGGGGGATTCTAGTGTTCCCTCTAGCTAGAAAGGTGCATCTTATTTTCTTTGCAACGGGACCGTTAGATGCTTGAAAAACTTATGGACGGTGATGATTAAAACTTATTTTTTGTAATTTCTATTTTTTTTATATAATAACTAATATACTATTTATTTGAAATGACTTTTGGCACATCTAGCTTTTGCTACTATACCTGTTTTTTCAATTTTGTTTGTACAAAAAATAGTATTTATCCTAATGGCATTTGTTTTCAAGTAAGTACTAGATTTAAAGATCAGAGGTTAAGAGGTGTTTGTTTCATAAATTAAAAATTTACAGGAATATGTTTTTTAAAACTTTTTTTAAAGTTAGAATATATGAATAGTTATTAAATTTTATTTTCACTTTTATAATAATTATTTATATCGATGTATTATTATAATAATAATTTATATCCACCGTCACGATATTAGAAGTAGAAGAGGGATCGACAAAGACCAAATAGAGATTATGCTTCCTATTACATTTCATGTTGTGTAGGATTTGTTGGTTGTGTCGGCCTTCGACGGTTCTTTTGTTCCACAACCACGACATGATATGTTAATAGAAGCAATTGGAACAAAGGAGCATGGTGGGCATGCCCTTAGTGTTGGAGATGACATTATCCTGAGATTATACTATGGTACATCCAGAAAAAAGCACTGAACTGGCGCAAAAAGAAACGATTAAAGAGTTTGAGAAGAAGTTGGAAAGTCAAAAGAAAGAATTTGAAGATGCGTCAACAGAGGAGCGGGAAAATTGAAGGAAAGACATGGAAGACATGAAAGAGTTATATGTTGTATGTAAGAATATTGTTTTGTATGAAATGTATAAAATACATTGAGTTAGTTCTGTTTTGTGTTCCTGTTATTTTTATGATGTAAAGAATCAGTGGAATCATTCAACAGTGTACAAATGAAGATAGCGATGATGATCAATTGCCTGAAAGAACTGTTGTACGTGGTGCAAGCACAAAAGGAAGGTGTTCAGTCACCCTACCGATATCCATGATGAGATCCATAGTGAGATATTAACTCCTTTTGAAGAATCAATGAACAAATTGTTATGTCACATTATGGATAAGAAAGACTGAATTCCTCTTCATCTTGAACATGATCAAGAGCTAGAGATTTTCTATGTTGATCCTAAAGATAAAAAGGAGCAATAAGGCAAGAAACTCTGAGTAAAAGCTGAAAGAGACCCTAGAGAAGCCCATCTCGATTTGTCTAAGATGGTCAAGGATGGCCAACTTGTAGAGGAAGAGGAAAAAGTCCCACTTACCATAGTGATTCCTACTCAAGATGTATAGGCTTCCTCTAAGAAGAATGAAGGTTTCCATGTTTGTGTCAATGGGCCTGTTGAATAAAAGGAAAGTCATCAAGATCTCATCATTATTATCGTCTTTATAGCTTTTCCCATATGTGGGTCTTTGCCTTTTGGGATTTTGTAATCCTACTTTTAGGGCATTTGTAACCACGCCTTCCAGGGATATATTATCAATGTATTATTTAATTTTATGTTTTCCTTTTAGAGCTTCATTTTTTGTGTTGGACTTAAGGTGCACATTTTATGCAATCCATTATGAAACACAACTGAATATTTCTTTCAAGTATTTGGTGCCCTAATTTCATGGGGTTCGAAGAAACAACCTATGGTGGTATTATCATCGTGTGAAGCTGAATATATAGCAAGAACATATGCTGCATGTCAAGCAATTTGTATTATATTAGTACTTGAAGAAATGGAGGTCGAAGTGAATAAACATCTTGTGTTGCAAATAGACAACAAGTCAGCCATAAATTTGGCGAAGAATCCAGTTCTACATGGAAGGGGTAAGCATATCGAAGCTAGATTTAACTTCCTGAGGAAAAAGGTAAATTGAGGTGAACTTGAAGTTAGGCATTGCTCGAGCGAAGCACTGTTAGCCGACATTTTCACCAAAGGATTGAAGATCGACAGATTCCTAAATTTGAGAAACAAATTAGGAAGAGTTCAGATTGACTATTTTTAGAGTTTTTCGACAACTTGGATTATGAGGGTGTGCTGAGATATTATTGAGATTTGTTGAGATCTTATTGGGATTGATATTATTCATATAATATCAAATCTAATATAATAATATCAAATATAATTCAAGTTGTGTAAGTCCAATCATGGTTGTATATAAATAGTCCTAGTCTGTATCATTATTTGTACAATTCAATTCAATAATATAATATAATTTTTATTTCCTTTATTCTCTACTCACTAAAAGTGCCTAATGCACATAGACAGGTCTATGTATAGGCTCACTGTGGCTATAGCCACACCAAATTTCTAATATTAAATTTTGTAACATGTGCCTGTGTGTATGACCAAAGCATTACAAGTTAATGCATTATCTTTCCAATTAAGCCATTTAACAAGAATATTTTAAAAAATAGATCCAAATCAATTAGGGTAGGTCATTGATTTATTAGTCGAATTATTTAGTAACTGATCGAACTGTATGACTAAATCAAATTAAATTGAGTAATTTAATTGAAAAAATAAATAACTCAATTGAATAAACCGGTCTCTCTAACAAAACTATATAATTATTAAATCTATCGACCAAATGATTCAATCCCTATAAAAATCACGACACCGACCAAATTCCAAAATATCATAATTTTACAAATTTATTCTTTAAATTCAAATTTTAAGCATAATCACCACAAACAACAAAATAATATAAAATCCAAAATAAATAAATTTTGAATAAAGTCTAATTGCAACGTAAACTAAATAACAAAGTAAGTGTAATGTCTAATCAATTTAATTCTAGAAAGGAAAAATTGTTCCAAATAAATTTTGAACAGAGTCTATTTATATTTATATTTAATTTTTAAAATTTCGTTTATCAAAATAACGTCGTTCTGTTTGAGAAAAAAATAAACATTTAATCCATCCGTTTTTTAAAATTGTCGGTTCGTCGATTTCTACTAGTTTAGTTCGATTCTACTGATTCTCATTGATTTAATATCTTATCCGATCTAAAATCAAATCAGATCGATGACCCTTCTGATTTTTTATTTGATTGGCAGGTTCAGTCTGATCTTTGAAACACTATCACCACCTCTCAAATTTCTCTTTCACTTTTATATTTGCTAATCTCTCATATTTAATAAACGATTTTTATTAAAAATGTATTTTCTTAAATAATATAATTTTTTATTTTTAATATAATTTATTTTACTTTTAGCCACACTAATATATAATGTCTATATCCGCCCATACTCACGCACTAACAATTTTTACCCTTAATTTATTGTGTAACTTACATAATATGTTTCATTAAAACTATTACTATCAGAGTCGTCTCAAACTTTTGAGAGGCCCTGTGTAAGAAGTTGAAGTTATCTTCAATTTAATCGTGAAAATTTGTTAAGGGGTCCTATTTAAGCGTAAATTAGCAGTGAAATATATAACTGGAGGCCCTTTTTGCCATAACTTAAACATGAAAAAATGCGAGGCCCTGTGCTGTAGGTCGCCTTGCACACCCTAAAAGACGGCCCTGATTACTATTAACTTCCACATAACTTTCAACTAATAACTTCTACAAGATATATATTTTTTTAGTTAAATTTAAATAAAAAATATCACATATATTTTTTTGAATGCGCATTAAAAAAGTGAAAAAACGGACACGTAAATGTCTTTCTGAACACTAATATAAATAATGACAGAGAAAGTAGTTTTCAATTTTTGACGCCAATCGTGTGGATAAAAGCACACTAATTTTATAAGGTGTAAATGAATTAAAAAAGAAAATATTTAAATTTATAAATATATAAAGAAATATTTAGAAAATACAAATATAAAACAAAACGAAAACCTAAAAATGGCATGTGCAAATTTTTTCCAACTAAACTGAGATTTCATGAAAGGGAGGGGACAATACTCCAACAAAATATATATGAAAACAAATCAGCCTAAAAAATTTCTACCTATAATTTTGGTATAGAAAATAAGGCGTGAGTTGTGGTTTGTAAACATTTCAGCATTTATTATACCCTCTTAAAAATAAGGTATCAATACTCTCAATAGTATCCCATCTGGTCTGCCCACTAATGAGTAATGTCCACTCACATCCTAACCTATTTTGAAAAGGTCACCGGTGGTTTCACATTTTTTATATAAATTTAAGGTTCAAATAAATTGAACCAATTCGAATATAATTTAAATTTTAAATAATTAAACTAAATTCATGAATTAAGTGAGTTAAATATGAAAAAAAACTTAAACTCATTAGTTAAATAAACTAAACTCAAATTATATATAATTGCATTAGTTAAATTCATGAATCAATATGTATTAATTATGACTATTAAAGGGGACCGTTGCATTTAGAGTCATCTTTATTGAAGGTATAGTGACATTTGATAAAATAAACGGTATGATAAATGTTAGGGGTGCTCAAAACCAAACCAACTCAATAGAAAACCGCAAACCAAATCAAACCAACCGAAACCGCAAAAAACTGCATTTGGTTCGGATTAGTTTGAGTCATTTTTTAACAAAACCGCACGGTTCGGTTCGGTTTGCGGTTTGTATTTTGTAAACCGAACCAAACCGAATCAAACTGCATTATGTTACAACCTAAATTTTACTTAACTCACATCCAACCCAAAATTAAACCTATTATACATTAGCCTTATGAATACGAACAATTTTCTCATCCTTACACATATAATTTCAGTCCCGATCTTCTCAAATCTCTAATAACCTTATTTCACCTTCTTTGCCACATACATCTTCCCTCTTCTTCTATAATCTTTACTCTCCTATATTCTTTCTTTTTCACCTTCTCATTTTTATGTAAATGTTCCGTATTTCAGTTTCATTTTTATCGCACATCTTCTTCTCTAATCTCTCAACACTTTTTCTTTTTCTTTTTCACCTTCACTAATCTTTCGTCTCTTCTATTTTTTTGTTTCATTATAATAATTTTATATTGTTTTATGCTATTATTTTATGTTTAATATTCCACTTTTGTCTAATTTAATTTTTACATATTACATGAAAAATTGTTGTCAAAATATGACGAGTTTTGTTGTTATTTGTTAGTGTATGAATGTCTAAACATAAAATTATGTTGTCATATATATGTGTATGTATGGCTCAATAAAATATTTGTAAAAAACCGAACCAACCGAACCAAATCAAACCGCATTAGTTTGGTTTGGTTCGGATTTTTTTTAAAAGTCAACCGAACCAAACCAAACCGCACTATTTTTTCTCTTGCGGTTCGGATGATTTTTTTCGTCAAAATCGCCCAAACCACACCGCGAGCACCCCTAATAAAGGTTGCAACTGTTGTAAGAATTTATCAATTTCTAATAGTTTTTGTTGTATTATTTCATTTAATTTATGTGATTCTTAAAAATTTAAATGAAGTTGTTGATATTAATTTGAGACAAAGCTACAATTGATTAATATTTAAATTGAATTTTCAAATGTAATTTTTGAAAGTTGTGTTGTATTTGATGTTGTAGATTTTTGATATAAAATTAAATTCAAATCTTATAACATTTATTTTATTTTAATATCTTTGTTTTAAAAAATATTAATTTAAAATATTAAATATATAAGAAAAATTAGACTTAAAAAAACGACTTTTAAGTCTTTGAAACAAACGAACTGAACTTAGCGCATTAAAAGAAAGTTGTACGTGAATTTACAATGAATTGACTTTGAGCTTTAAAAGTTCATATTAAACTTGAGTCGAGTATCAAATTGAATCATTTTTTATCGATTCGAAACCGAATTGAGACGAGTTCGACTCGACTTATTTTCAATTCTAATTACTATCATAAAAATTCATATATATATCTTCTAATTCTTATATATCTCACTAATTGTTATTTAAAAAAATCTTTTTTTAACATCCATTTTATGTACTATTAAAAAATAATTATCAACAATTAAAATCAATACCTAATATAAGTAGTTCTAGTGGCTAGGGAAAAAATAAAAGAAATTTATATTTTTTTGTTATCCTAAAACATTTAGCTACACGAAGAGAATTGTACTTATCAACAGTTCCATCATATTTTAATTTATTTTTCAAATTTATTTACAACCAATTGATTTGCAACCAGGAGATAAGTATACTAAGTGTCAAGTTTGTTAGATTCTAGAGAATCTATCTCATCGTTAATAGTTTTCTTGCCACAAATTTGCATCCAGATCAGATGACAAGGCTTCTTGAAAATTTGTTGGATCTTCTTCTAATATATACCCGCATAATTGGATCCATATTCTTTAATTACTCTCACTCTCTTACTTCGTCAAAGTTCTGTTTCTACTCATTCTACTAGCGAGTTTAACTCTTTTAGATTCAAAAATCTGATATACGTCAAATAGCCAAAGTTCTAAAATAAGACAATTTTGGTTGTCTTTTCTTCAATATCTCATAAGGAGAGATCTCTTTTTTTCTAATTGAGAACTCTATTCAAAACATAACAACTAATCATTAAAATTTCCCCCACTAATGAAACGCAATACAAAATTTAACATAATAACAACGACTAATTCAGTAAGAGTTTAACAACAACTAATTCAATAAGAGTTTTATTCTTTCTTTTTTATTTTACCATTCATTTTAGAAGAATATGGTGCAATTGTTTCATGTACAATTTCATGTTACTTATAAAGTTTATTAAATAAACTAGAATTATACGCAGTTCTCCTATCACTACAAATTCTTTTAATTTTTGTGCTAAATTGATCTTCAATTTCATTCACAAAATTCTTCACATTTATTTGTCATTAGGTATACAATAATATAATAAAAAAACATCAATAAAAATAATAAAATAAAGCACTTATTTACATGACAAACAATAAAATCACATAATAAAAATAAATAAATAGAAACATTTTATTTATTTCAACATTTAACTTAAATATATTAGAGTTTTCTCTATTAACACACAAATACATATAATTTTTAAAAAGTGCAAGTGAAGAATATTTTTTCAATTCATCTCCGTATTGGAATTTTTACATGTTCAAACAATTATAAAATCAAAATCAACAAATTTATGATACTTGATTACCCTTTCCAAGATAATCAACAATTCTATTTGAAATACAATAAGCAGTTGATTGAATAGTAATCATAGGATTAACGCCAACAGCACTAGGAAGCAAACTTGCATCACAAACAAACAATCCTTCAGCTTCCCAACTCTCCCCATTTTCATCAACACCCCCTTCCTTTTCATTCACACCCATTCTACAACTTCCCATTTGATGAGCAGAAGTATATATATTCCAATTCTCACCTGGTGACAATGCTCCTTCCACAGGACAAACACTATCTACAAACTTTTCAATTTCCTTCTCACTAATATTCTCATCACAACACTTGATTCTCTGTCCATCACTTCTGTGTGTTCCTACTTCAACCGCTCCGGCCGCTATTAAGATCCTCACCGCTTGTTGTAAACCACTTCTCATATTCTCTTTGTCTGATGAATTCAGTTTGTAGCTTATTCTTCCTTCTCTTGTTACCTGTCCACTTGCTTTGTCTCTTATTATTGTTATTAAATGTGATGTTCTTGGATAGTTTAGCATTCTTTGTTTGAAATCATGGCCTGATTCCCATGGACATAGTGTTGCAAATGATGCTGGTCCTAGTAATGGTGTTTCGATTATCGCTCTTGTATATGAATTCGAATCATCACTTGATGATTTTACTTTGTGAACAGATGTGATTATTCCTCCTTCATAGACTTTACCTGTTACAAATCACATGATCAAAATATAGAAGCAGTTCTCCAAAACCCTGTAAAAACCAACTTGCTAAAAAATCACTAACTAAAATCTAATACTTTTTTTTTTATTTCTAATATTACCTTTGAGATTTGAATTTGATTCTGGAAAGTATCCCCATGTCATTAACACAGGGTGAAGATGAAGATTTCTACCAATATTTCTATTCTTTAGACCACTAGAAATCATCAATGGAGGTGTCATAAGTGCCCCACCTGCAGAAACTGTCACCCTAGCCTCAATCTCTAGCTTCATTGTGACTCTGCTGTTTAAAATTTTCGCCGACACTCCCAAACATTTCTTCTTTCTAATGCTTCCTTTCCTCTTATTACTTTCAAACAAAAACCTCTCAGCTTTGCATCCTGTTATTATCACTGCACCATTTTCAACAGCATCTACAAGCCATGTAACTTGAGTCCCTTGCTTTTCTCCTTTTCTACAACCATAGCCACAGGAACCGCAATAATGATTCCCGGACGAGTTTCTTGGAACATAATCAACTTCTAAGCCGAGATTTTGACACCCTTTTCTCAGTACTTGATTTTGAAACCCTTCTTGTGTACAATTTTCGTTCACGCCAATTCTTTGGCACACGGTTTCCATTGCAGATAGATACTCTAAGCTTTCAAAGAGCGGAAGTTTGTGTTCCTTTGACCATTCTTTCAACACTTCTTTTGGTGTTTTTATACAAGCTGACCAATTAACAGCTGAACCGCCACCAACGGTTGAACCTGCTAAAACAATCATTCTTGAATCAGCGGAAGCTAACATGCCTCCACATTCGTATTGTTGATCCATTGAAGGACCTTCGAGCGATGAATAATCTTTAGGAACGAAATAGTTTCCTTTCTCTAGAACAATGACTTTGTGGCCAGCTTTTGAAAGGACAGAAGCTGCTACTCCTCCTCCACAGCCAGAACCAACAATTACTGCATCACATTTGATTTTGAGGATGTTGTTTTTGGAATCAAATGTAACATTGAGACCTTTGTTAGATAGAGATTGTTGAAGAGTTGTGTCATGTTCATGCATGGTTTCTATAATTCCCTTTTCTAAAGGCCTCTTTTTGTCTGAGAGATTGCTCATTTCCTCATCAGATGATGATACCTCATATCCAATGGCTTTCCATGCTGGATTATCACCATTTTCATCAACCTGCAAATCTTCCACTTTAAGCTTACAACTTTCATAAAAGTTCGATTTTCATATACAGTAACATCACAATCATATCATATGTCTCAGTGCAACAAAAGTTGATTTTAAATGTATTGATTCTGCAAAATTGATTTTGACTAAAAGCGAGTAGAAAATTCGAGTCTAAAGATTAATTCCGGAATCAAAAACTTTATATTCTATCTTTACTTTAGAATAAACTATAAAGACATAATCAATTATACCCGAGAGAAGAAACCGAAGAGGCATAGGACTTTGATGTAAACAAATGCGAGTCTAATAGGAGTTAAGAACCTAAGCTTGAGACACCTCTGCACAATCTTTTCTCTTTGATCCAAAGACAAGCTTGAGAAATTGTTGATAAATGGCCATTTCTTACTAAGACAGAGAAAACCACAAATCAAAAAAGTCCCCAACCTCGTCGATAGAAGCCATAGAATCACTCTAATCAATATCACCGCTTCTGTTAAACCTCTCTTTACCAAGGCCTCAGCAACCTATTGCATTCAAAATTCAGAATCACAGTGTTATAACTTATAATATATATGAATTCATCAATTCGATCATTCAACAATGAAGACAAATCAAGAAACTATACCTCGTGAGGCAATGGATACCGAGAAGCAGAAAGGTTGAAAAATGACTTCACATCGTTGCTCGACTCATCATCATCCACTGGTAAGGAAGGAAACACGGCTTCACATATACTTGTGAGTGAATCCATCTCAGCTACAGAAAAACCATGTTTGTATTTGTTATTATCTCTAACACCTCTCAACAATGGATGACACTCTCTTTTCATTTTTCTTTCTCTGTGTTGTGATCACTGATGATGAATGATGAATGACGAATGATGATCAACAGCACCTTATATAAGAATTTATTGATACAAATATGAGAAGAATTAATATTAATATGTGGTATATATGATTTTTATAGTATTATATATTTTTGTTAAGAAATAAATTACCTTGAACGTATCTAATTATTTATGTGAAATAAATGTGGGAGGATGGAAGCTGAGGAAAATGAAAGAAAGGGATATGCAATTAACTACAAATTGAGTCTGTTTGGTATATTATTACTCCATTTTTGTACTTTTTGGCTGTGGTTTTAAAGTTTTTTAAAACCAATAAAATTTTCTATATATGGAATTATTTGTTTTTTTTATTATACAATAAACATTTATTTATGGAACGAACCATTTTATATTGATTCAATTTTATGGAATTATTTTATTATTTAGAAGGTGGATATTCCATTACGAATTAACTATCTAGGCTTTCTTAATTATACCTTCCACCATAGGAAATACGTAACATGGAGGCAGGTTTTAACAAATAACTAACTCTGTGCGACTGCCCTACCTAAACACCATAGGTGTTTGTGGCTATATCCAATTTAAGAAAAATTTGAATTAAACAATTAATAAATAAAATCAAAATGTCAAAAACTGAAAATTGTTTCTGTTTATTGAGCTAGATGAGTTTTTGAATTTAATCCTATGAATATTTAATGAGATGTTTGTGCAATTACTAATTTAGTTGGATTAAAATATCATTCATTTTTGGTTGCAAGTTTAATTTATTTTATGTGTTAATTGTTAATAATAGGCTTAAATATGTATTTTAGGACTCTAAATTATACAAGTCAAGGTGTCTATAGAAAGTCAGCCAATCTATTGCAATCTCTAGGTGTTTCCAAGTGGAAGAAGGACCACCAGTGTAGTTCGGTTGGGGGGTCAGTTCTGTCATCAAGTGATTACAGCCCCCTCCCGATCGTAGTTGCGGGGGATCGAGCCGTGGTCCTCCCTACCAAGTTCAGCGCTAATCACCACTAAACCAACTAACGATTGATTATAGTCAAATTATTAATAGATTGATGAAATATTTTCACTTATAGCTATTAAAGTATTCACGCTATCGCATGAATTATCAATGTATCAAAGATATCTTATCAATACAGACCACCAATCCAATAATTAATATATAGATACAATTTGAGTCTTCAAAATCAACTCATAGAACTTGTAAAACAGATACCATCAAAGATTTTTTTTTTGAAGAAGTTGATTTCAGAGTGAGATTTACATGTGTGCGTGTGTGTGATTTAGTCGCAAAAGTTTAGGTCTTGAGGGTGTTCTCCCCTCAAGGTCTCGTGTTCAAATACTGATATAAAACAAACATAGTCAACATTCATTATAAATAGTGTAAAAAATGCTAAGGTAGAGAAATATAAAAAAATATAATTTGTAAACCATGATGCATGACAAATAACATGCATTATACATTATCATTTATCACCATACATATATCATCACCGTGTATAATATCCTTCGCCATTCATAATCATAATTCAAAGATACGACAATCAACAATTAACGTAGAGAAATATAAAACAAACATAGTTTGTAAACAATGATGCATGACAAATAACATGCATTATGCATTATCACCATACATATATCATCACCGTATGTAATATCATTCACCATTCATAACCATAATTCAAAGATAGGACAATCAACAATCAACGTCAAGAACAACAAATCATCGATTGCATAATCATAGACATTCAATCATGTTAATTCATTATAATAACATCAATATTTCATTATGATAACTCAATGGTTCGCTAATCGATCATATAAACCATCATAAACATCCCTATAATACACCTGAATATCACTAAATTACTTCACCAAGCACTACCATGATGTAGATCTGAGCGTTAGCTTTCTAATACTTTAAACGGAGTATCATTTGGACTTACAGATCAAAAGTTATGGTCAAAATCGTCGGATAATACGACAAGGGTAAAACAATTTTTTTTCAAAAATAATATAGCGTCAATCGATTGACATCCAACCTGTTTCGTTACCGCCAATTCAAAAATCTCATTTAGACTGCATTCAATCGATTGCACTGGAATTGCAATTGATTGTACTGACTCTAAAATTTAAAAACTCTAGTTTTCAGCATGTTAATCTTCTACCTTCCATGCCCTAAATTAGTCACAATTTCATTGATCAAAATTCAACAAATTCACATTCTATCATGACTAACGAATCAATTATTCACTAATTAGCACAAATCCATTTATTTCATCATGAATTAGTCAATCATATTCATACCTTAAAACATCCAATTTTAACACAATTCATCATACAATCATAGATTTATAAGAAAACACAACAATCATCATTCAATCATCATAAAGACATAACCCTCAGGAAAGTAATGACCTCTCTTTTCACCCCATCATGCAATACACACATAATGAAAGTCCTTTCTCCCCCTTACCTAATTTCCAGCAAAAGCATATTTGATTCCTAGAGCTCTTCCTCAACCTCAAGCCCTTGTTATCCCTCTTTATTTGCTCCAACTCTCAAAGATACGTTCTGACACTCTCTGGTTCTCCAAATCCGTTATTTTATTCCAAAACTAATTACTTCTAATTAGGATTCCGAATTTACCTCCAACTTATCTTTATATTCAACATAATACCCTTACTCCTCTTACTAACTCTAATTTTCTCTTATTTAATAGTAATTCTCATTATTTTCTATTATTTAAAATAGACTAATTATCTAATTATTAAATTAAATAATTAAGCTCTATTCTACTAATTTTCTTTATTTCCTATTTATCTTAATATTTATTCTAATAACGCTCTGTTTGGTACGACATCTTTTCGAGCTTATAGCTTATGTCTTATGTCTTATGTCTTTATGTCTTATAAGCTCATATGATAATTTAGACCCGTTTGGTAACGGTCTTTTCATCACGAGCTTATAGCTTATTTTACTAGCTTATAACTTATTTTTTAGACGTTATTTCAAATAGCGTTTTAGCTTATGTCTTATAGCTTATTATTTTTTCTTCGTTTTTTATCCTTATTATTTTAATTAAAATCCATTTTTAACCCTTATAATTTATTTTAATTCAAAATAAAATAATTATATATTAAATATCTTTTATGCCATTTTACATTTATAAGTTAATTAAACCGCTAATTTTACCAAACACTTCAGTTAGCTTATAAGCTATCAGTCTCAATCATCCGCTATAAGCTATAAGCCATCAGTCATCAGTCATGAGCTATAAACTATCAGGTAGCTTATCAGTCAACCGCTAATTTTACCAAACAGACCTTAAATCAATTTTCTACAAAATTCTATTATTTCTCTTATTTTTCTACAAACATCTTACTTTTTCACTAAATCTCACCGTTTTATTTTATTCTATTGATTTTAAATATTACTCTTTTATTTTAGTTATTTAAAATCAACTAAAATGTAAATAATGTCTACATTATATATACTCCCACCAACACCCACAAATAACACATAATATATGTATGTATGTTCACCCATTATATGAATAAAAATATATAAGACACTTAATAATTAAAATAAAACGCAACTAAATTCAATTAAATAAATTAATTGAATTTGGGATGTTACAACTCTCTCACTTAAGAAAATTTGGGCCTAAAAAATTACTTGAGAAAAATAGAGTCGGATACGATTCTCTCATTTGTTCATCCTTATGCTTCCAAGTCATGCTCCCACCACCTGGTTCTCCCTACACTACCTTCACCCAGATAATCTACCTACCACACAACTACTTCACTTCTCGATTCTCCCTCAGTATAAGTGATGTCTCCACAGTTAAATTATCTCTCGCATGCATATCATATTTTAGAGTATATTTGGTATATTACTATTATTATTATTATTATTATTGTTATTATTATTATTATTATTATTATTATTATTATTCATTTTTGTACCTTTTGGCTGTGGTTTAAAACTAATAAATTTTATTATTTATGGAATTATTTGTCCTTTTTTCTTTTTATAATACAAGAAGTATGTATTATTATTTTGTATGGTTTTCTCCCTTTAAAAATTACAATATTTATATTGAATTCATAAAATAAATGAAAATAGAAAGTATTTAGAAGGTGGATGTTCCATCCCAAATCAACTTTCTAGTTTCTAGGCTTTCTTAATTATACCATCCTTCAATTAGTAATTTGAAGGCAGGTTATACCAAATAACTAACTCTCTGCAATTAGGGATGTCAATGGGGCGGGGCGGGGACGGGGGATACATTCCCATCATAATCCCCGCCCTCAAATTTATTCCCCATCTCCGTTTCGGGGGAATTTTCTTTCCCATCCCGTCTCCGCGGATCCCCGCGGGTCCCCATGGATCTCCAAGGTTCATGGGGAGATCCATAAACATAATTTTTTTATTTATTATTTTAAATTAAATTAATAGTAAAAGCTTTAAAAACTAACCACAAAAAATTTAAAAATTATTCCTTTATGATAAATATATTGCTTTAACAATATTTAATATATAATATTGAGTGTCATGACCACACAAATTTCAAACTAAAAAAATATTGAAATAATAATTTAGATCCCCACTCTTTTACTAACAATACATATATAATTTTTAAATTTGTGTATAAGATTAATTATATGAAATGAAAAATAAACTTACATAATAAATTAAAATTATACATAAATTAAGGGCATTATGCTATTTTAGGCGTGGCGGGAACTCTATGGGGGCGGCGGATATTTACGCGGGGAGACTTTGTTCCCCATCCTCGTCGTCGTGGGAAGAAAATTCTCCGTCTTTGGGGCCCCAAACGGGAAATCCCCACGAAGATCCCCACTAACGGAGACAAGTTAACATCCCTATCTGCAATTGCCCTACCAACAACATCCTAGGTGTTTTTGAATATATCCAATTTAAGGAAAATTTGTACTAAAAGATTATTAAATTAATCAAAAATAAAATGTCAAGCAACTAAAAATTAATTTTTGTTTATCGAGGTAGATGAACTTTTGAATTAAATCATATAGGTATATATTTTTATTTAATATTTTAAACAGTAAAATTAAATTTAATAAGTTGAACTTAACGAATTATTCGTGAATTTAAATTAAAAAAAAAAGCTGCATTAAATTCAAGTTAAATTTTAAATTCAGCAATTTCTTATCAAATTAAATGAGTTTAGACATCAAAGGCGGCCAATTCTTGACCTCGGCGTAGTATCTTTAATGTTGTACCTCCTTGTATTGAATCTTGTTTGTTGAATGAAATCCATTAAATTTGTTATTGTCAAAAAAAATAAAAAATGAGTTTAGACAAATACAATTCAACGCAACTCATTTTCAGTTATAATTACTATCATAAAGACTCTTATATATTTTTCCAATTTTTTTTGAGTTAAATTAATTTTTTTTATAATGAATCTGTAGTATTTGACTTTAAAATGCATTTGACATCGCAAAAACATGCAGTGTCTTACTAGAAATATCATTTATCAAAGGATACGTGATTATATAACAATTAATTTTTAAAAATACAAACAAATCCATAACAAGAATTGCATATATCAATATAATCACACTACTAGAAATACACGTATTACCTGCGGAATTTCCTGCGGAAAATATTCTGCAGGTATACCTGCGGAAATTCCTGGGACTTTCTTAAATAAAATAAATTTTCCTGCGGATTGAGAAATGGCAGAAAATTCTACAGGAATACCTGCGGATTTTGCTGCGACTTATATACTTCATATATAAAACGAAACTATAATGCAAAATCCGCAGGAAGGTTTCCTGCGAATTTTGCTGCGGAAATCTGTTTTACTAAAACCAAACTATTATACAAAATCCGCAGGTAATTCCGCAGGAAACTTTCCTGCGGATTTTGCTGCAAATTTAACTATTTCTTAAAATAATAGTAATTTTTGTCTAAATTTTTTTAAAAAACTAATCATTGTATTTAATGGTTAATTGTTTAATATTATTATTTTAATTAATATTTTAATGTGAATTGTGTTATTTTTAAATTTTCATCTTAATTTTTTAATGAAATAAAAGGTATAAAAAATTTGAAAAATAAAATTAATAAAAGATATAAAAATTTTGAGAATGGTTATCAAAGATTTTTTTAAAATAATCAATTTTTTAAAAAAATACATAAGTAACTCATATTTAAAAATATTACCTCAATAATCATTTTTGGCCATTCTATATAGCGCCTCTTTTTTTAAAAAAAATTCAGTAACTGTTACTTACGGATTTACCTACGAATTTACCTGCAGATCCGATTTTAAAATATTTTACCACAAATAATTGATTTTTGTTAAAAGTAGGTGGTGCCATATGGAATGGTGACTACATGAAAAATACCCACAAACATGGTTAACGATTTCTCAATGCATCCATAGATCTTTTATACACCATGCAAAATTTCATTTATGCACCCCAACTTTCGTAGATGCATTTTTGAAAACACCCTTTTTAAAAAAAATCTTTGTGGGTATCAATTAAAAAATTAAATATATTTTGATTAAAAATGGATGGTGCACTAACACTAACACTGTCAATTATTTTTACACTGTCAATTAATGACAACTATATATAACTTTGATTAATTTAAAGTTATATTTAAAATTGAATGAGTAATTGTTGAGTAATGTTTAAACTCAAATTTAGAATTATAATTATAATTGAATGAATGATTATCGAATAATGTTTATAAAAATAGTTATAAAATATGATTTTATTTTGTTTTCTGATTTTATGAATTAACTAAAATCTTTTTAAAATAAATGATAATTTTTTACTTAAACCGTGAAACTAAAATAACTCCCTACATTAGTAAGAATAAAATAAAAGGTAAATTAGTAAAAATAAATTAAAAGTAAAATCTAGTAAAGGGGAAAAAGGGTTTTCGTTCTCAATTTCTCACGATCGTTCCAGTTCCACGACCATGGTTCCCATTAGCGCTTCAATCCAATCTCCTTCTGCGCCATCATTTCGCGTTCAATCCATGCATCAATGCAGGTTTTAGATCACATTCCACTCTTCAAGTATCTCTTGGCTTCAGTATCTCCACCCAGATTTCAACGATGTTCAAATCAAATCTAACACAACTTGTCCTCGCAAACATCTTACTAGTTGAGCTTCATTTTTCGGTGCTAAATCGATAAATTGTTTGTTGATTTTGTTTATTTTCTCAACTCGCTGAATCTGTGATGTGTTTGTTGTTTTTCCAATTCTAGGTTTTTTTTTGTGATTTGTGTTGCTGCTGTGGTGGTTGAAAAGCATGTGGAAATTGACAAGTTTTTTCAGTTCTAGGTAAGGCAAAATAATGTTGTTTTCAGCTGATTATCTTATGTATTGTTCAATGGTTTCATTCTCAATTTCAACTTATGCTTTCCCGCTTTGAACAAATTCAGTTTTCCGAAGCACTAACTTCAAATGATAGTGTATTCATGCTTCGGTTTCAACTGCGATTGGGGATGCATTTGTCTGTATCTTACAACAATATAAGGGTTTATAGGCTGCAATCGTGAGAATTGGTCTAATAGAGATGTTAGTGTTTTCAAAGTTGTTTCAATTTGTTAAAGAAAAATGAATTATAATGGTAGTCCATCAATCTCATACCAATTACAATGGGAGTCCGACTAGCAATGCGTCTCGTTCTTCGAGTGGTTCGCTTTAATCGATTAGTTTTAGAATGGAAGTTTTTTATTATTTGTGTGAGTGCTTAGTAAATTTGGATGGTATATTGATGGAAAATTTGTTTAGAAAACCAATAGATTATTGTACTTGATTCAGAATTGCTTATTTAGAAATAGTTTAGGGTTTATGTTGATTTAGTTTTCGATGGGAACTTACTTAGAATTGTTGTGTAATTGGTAAAAGAAAATAAGAAACTTGCCAAGATTAAGGAAGAACAAGGGCTCATATGAAAGTACAAAAGCAAAGAATATAGAACGTATAGGAAACAAATAAATTCACTCTTTATTTATACTTATTCATCCATCTTATTTGTTTTTTTTTTGTTTGTTTCAATCCACGTGTCATTTTCATCACATCTTAGTTACATTTCATTTTAATTGCATGTGTTTCATATATTAGTTATATACTTGTTGCATATAAATGATATATATATATATATATATATATATATATATAGGGTTTGAACAGACTGTATAAATGATATAGGTTGTATTTGAACCTCGTAGTTCAGACTGTATATAATGACAACTACTATACCATCATGAACTTGTTAAGAGCTATGAGGTGAGGTGAAATTCTGATTGTATACTTTTTTATGTTTATGTTTTCATAGTGGTCGGTATTCTGATCAAAGGAGGTCTCCCCCACGTTATTCTCGCTATTCCTGATCTCCACCTCGTCATAGAACCCACTCTCTATCTCTAAGAGAGACTATAGTGTCTGAACTACTGGCTGTGCAAAGTGAGCTTTCCAAGGCAAAGCAGGGCTCTTAGTCTTACCTATTGAGATTATATGTTGATGGGTATGATGTTGGCTATTTTCTATATTGTGGAATTTCCATATCTATTTATTACTTTCCGTTGAATAATTTTGACCCTTTGGTCTCCAAATAAATAGATATAGAAACAAGATCATATAACAGGGTTGAGGCCTTTTCTGTTCATACCTTAAGTTTATGAACTACAGTCTCACTTATGACAAACTGATGTAGTGATTCTGTCTCCTTTGGTTTATTGCAACAGATTTGCTGCAAGTCCAGATCATTGGAGGTCAAAGCAAGTATCAAAAGAATCTACTTATAAAGATTTTTATGCTATGTTTAGCTTCGGCAATACCAGATCAGCCAAAAATGATGGTTTTCTTGCCGACACTTCAAATAATAAATCTAATCCAAATAATGTGAAGGAAATGAGAAATTGACCAATCACTTGGTTCTTCATCATTTCTGAGCATAGATAGCTTGAACAGAAACCCAAAAAAAGCAAAGAAAAACAAGAAAGATGCCGAGATTGATGGAAATGAAGACGACTCTAGTAGGAAAAAGAAAAAGTCTAAGAAGGAAAAGGTTGAGAGTGGATATGATAATGCTGCTACTGAGGTAGACAGGAAAACTACAAAGAAAACGGAGTCAAGTTAAATATCTCCCATACTTCTAAGTTTTTTATCCTTATAGGTATCCCAAAATTTAACCTTATAGGTATCCTTATTGTCACAACTCAATTATTTGCTTATGGGTTGGTTGGTGCATTGGATTAAGGAATAGCCTGTTCTGTTGATTGAATCTTTTCTGCCTATTGAGTTTACTGATTAAACAGTTTACCTTTAGTGGTCATGGCCCATATAATTCTCAGAAATAGTTTTGATTCTCACTGTTTAGGCTTGTTGTTCTATTGAGTGTATTATATTCAGTTGTGAAATTTACATTTGTTTGCAATTTAATCAGGTTGTGGATGCAGTGCAAGCTGTTAAGATGACCAATGCTCGCGGTGAAATTAGATATCCAATCAAGGTTGGTATTAGATTTTGTCTGATATCTTTTCTTGGCGTTGTGAAATGCACCGGATCTCCAGCCACAACAGATGGTCGTACGAAATCCTCCGTATCCACCATCGTGAATCCTCTATGTACGAAACCGATAGTAAGTAGTTGTTTGTGATTCTAGCTTCATTCCCATGGCAACTGAGCTTAGAGAAAACCATGCTTAATAAACCATTCAATTTTCTAATTTTACTTTCTTTTCAAACTAGGATCTTGGTGGATCTCTAAGTAGAGATGCAATTACAGGAAGAGGAGTCCTCTTTGCAACCGGCTGGTTCAAGTATTGCGTACAAGGTGTTTGATAAATGTTTACACCGGCTGGTTCAGGTTTTGCTTCTATTGTTATTGGAAGCGTTGCTAGGAACTTAGTTATTGATAAAATGGTTTTTATTGCTTTAAGATGATTGTTGTTGTTAGTGCCAATGCATTGTAATCTTCAGGTAATGAATTATATGATTATGTATTTTATCTTTTTTAAATTCAGCTATTGTATATTGATGTTATCACATGTAATAATGATTAATCGTTCTGTTCTGATTTACAGGATAAATGGTCATCTGCTTATGATGTAAGAACGATTCTTCTATCTATTCAAAGCCTGCTAGGAGGTAACTTTGAAGGCTGAATTAGTTCTAAGAGAAGCTATTATTTTATTTAATCTCTGTCTTCCCTGTTTGTTCAATATTTGTTTATTCTTCTATATTTTAGAGCCAAACATTAGATCTTCGCTGAATCCACAAGCAGCGCTACTTTGGAGCAATCTTGAAGGTATATAAGCATCTTAATGTTTTGCAGATGATTTGGATAGTATATCTTTTGATCTTTTAAGTAATTTTGTTATGTTTTTGTTTTTACTTCTACAGAACACAGGAAGATGGTGGAGAAGTTGTACAAATCCCCTGTGGCTTAATTTAGATCTCAGAGTTCTCATGGATTTTATTTCTCTATGCCTGGCATGGTCAAGTTTGGAAAAGAGAAGTTGTTCAAAAACTGTTGCAAAGGTGATATTGCAAAACCTTTTGTTCTTATTAACTGCATCTATTATGTTACTGCCAGTGGACCATATATCCATTAGCTTGCAACCTAAATAAATCACCCATTTTGAGTGTGTATTTTAATATTCTTGAAGAAGCAAGCAGAACAAAAATAACTATTACGACCTAGTGTGAGATTAAAGCGTGATTTTGTTGGAATTCTGGCTGCATTCAAATTCAAAGGTCCCCCTCATCAGTTTCTTATTGTAGCCAATACACATATTTATTGGTAATGAAGTGACTTCCAAGTTTGTTCTTTCTCATCTGTTGACTTGAAATGAATTTTTTACTCAATGTGCATATGGGTTTTGCGTAACTTTAACTGTAGAATTTATAACTGTAGAATTTATAAATTAAATACAAATGAAGCATATGTTGAAAGGGAATAAAGTATGTAAGAATTTAACACTAAAATGCCAGCAATATAAGAATATAAGATGATCAAAACATTTTAAATAATAATTTTATTTTTATATAATATATAATTTATATTAATTTCGTAGCAGATTTTACAGTAACTTATTGTTCTACGAATTTGTCTTATTTAAATTCAAAACTATTTAAATTATAGTTTTATTTTTATATTATAGTTATCTTAATATATAATTTATAATGTTTCAAAAATTTATTAATTTTTTTTTTAATTAGAGATAGTAAGTACCTGCGGATTTACCTGCGGATTTTTCTTGCGGATTTACCTGCGGTTATTTCCTGCGGAATTAGCTGCGGAATTAGCTGCGGAACTTCCTGCCGAAAATATTACCCACGAAGGTTTTAGCTGGGGACACAAAATCGCAGGAAAAACCGCAGGAAACGTGTTTCCTGCGGAAATTTAGCTCAAATCCGCAGGTAAATCCGCAGGAAAACAGAGTATTTCTAGTAGTGTCAAATACAAATCTGTTATTTTTCGATATAAAAATCAATTTTAAAAAAAGATATATAAAAAATTATCGAATCAAGACGTGGACTATATCATTACTTTTAAGACATTTTACAGTTTAAATATATATATATATATATATATATATATATATATATATATATATATATATATATATATATATATATATATATATATATATATATATATATATATATATATATGAGGAGGCTTATATTTACTCCAAGAGTAAATTATTATAACTCACTCCAAATCTAGACCATTGATTCTTCTGAATCTAATGGTTAAAAATAATAAGCAATAGTTTTTTTTCTCCACATTTAATTACTTGTTATTTTTAACCACTAAATTGAAAACAATCAATGGTCTAGATTTGCACATCTTGACCATTAATTTTTTTTAATCTAATGATTAACAAAAATAAGGAATAGTTTTCTCTTTCTATATTTAATGACTTATTATTTTTAACCATTAGATTGAAAAGAATTAATGGTTAAGAAGTGGAGTAAGTTATTATAACTTACTCCTGGAGTCGATATAACCCTCCTTATATATATATATATATATATATATATATATATATATATATATATATATATATATATATATATATATATATATATATATATATATATATATATATATATATATATATAGGGGACGACTCAAGTGAGAACACTTGGTTATTATGAGAAATGACAACAATGAATTACGACCATATTAAATTTTGATTTGTTGATTTGTATATATATAAATTCATAAAATAAATAATCACCTCATGTAAAATATATATCCTAACCATATTTCTTTTAATACCAATAAAATAAAATATAAAGTATTTAGAAGGTGGGTGTTCAGTCTCGAATCAACTTTGTAGGCTTTCTTAATTATACCTTCCACCATAGGAAATTTACTTAACATGGAGGCAGGTTATACCAATTACCAAATAACTAAACTCTGTGCAACTACCCTACCTATACACCACAGGTGTTTGTAGATGTATCCAATTTAATGAAAATTCATACTAGAAAAATAATCAAAATAAAATGGAAGGTGTGTATTCGAATCTAACTTTGCAATAAGATATTCATGTCATTAAAAATTCAATTATCTTATGCAATTAAAAATTGTGTTAAATTCTCAATAATATGCTTAAGTATGTATTTAGAACTCTAAGTTATGCAAGTGGTGTCCATAGAAAGTCAGCAGATCTATTGCAGCCTCTAGGTGTACCCGAGTGGAAGAAGGACATTGTTGGGCAGGACTTTGTTGTGGGATACACATGGACAATGAAGGAGTTTGATAAGTTAGTCAAGTCATTATTATTATTATGGTTAATAGCATTTTTGTCCCCTGCCATATGACCTCTTTCTGGTTTATCTTCCTGTAAATTATTTTTTTTTGTAAATGTCCCGTGTCATTACAAGATTCTATCATTTTAGACCTTCGACAGATCTGGCACATGCCAAGTGCCTATGTGTCCAGCTGAGTGGCATTTTTTATTTTTCATTTATTTTAAATGCCACATAATTTAATTACACGCCACATCAGTATTCCATCAGCTGAGTGACACGAAAATGGAAGCTACCAGGAGCTCGTCAGTTGGCAATTCAATCGGTAGATCAATACCCAGATATGGATGCAACGAATCAATGAAGATGTTTGTCTCAAACACACACGAAAACCCTCGGAGGAAGTTCTGGAGATGCAAGAATCGTGGAAAGGTGATTTCTATTTCTTTGTTCTAAATAGAGTATAGTACCAATTCTGATCCATGTGAAATGTGCTTTGTAGAGTGATGCAGCATGCGGTTTGTTTCTTTGGGATGATGAAGTCATGGAAAATATTATGACAGGTGGAAAGAAAGAAGTTTTCAGAGGTGGAGAGTTGGTTATCAACAACAGTGAATTCACACTTGATCAAATGAAAGCTTTTGGATTACAGTTTGGGAAAGAGTTTGGAAAGGAGTTTTCCAAAGAATTTGGCCTAGAGGCATCTTCAAAGAAGGTTGAAAAGTTGAAAAAGTTGTTGAATGTTGAAAGGAAAAAAAAACTTCAGGTTGATGGTGGCCTTGGTAGCATCTTGGATGTTGTTGTTTGTTGTCTACAAGATGTGTTAACTATTGTGTACTTTGTTTGCAATGTAATGGTGTTTCTTTACCATGTTTCATTTGATTTTGGTGCAATGTAATGGTGTTTCTTTAACATGCATCATTTCAGTTGAATGGTGTAATGATTTTGGTGTAACTGAATGGATTTTAGCATGTATCATTTACTTTTGGTGCAATTTAATGGTGTTTCTAAACCATATCTTATAGCATTTCAAATTCATAATCATAACTTCATAAATAAAACTTCATAATCAAAAAAGCACCATAAGTGCATATGTCATAATTGTTACATATTCAAAACATAACCAAATACATAATAAAAAAAGCACTAATTGTTCATCTGTTATAGTTGCAACAAACATAATCTTAACATAGCCAATATAAATCAAATTGAGTTCCTAATTTTTTTAGATATCATTCCAAGACTTCATAGCCCTGAGACAAGTCCCTAGCTTTGGGTCTGAGCCAACTTCAGTATGCTCCTGAGTTAATGTACCATGTTCATCCTCTTGAATGACAAGAGGGTCATCATTACTTCCAGGTCCCTGTTGTGTCAAAGTTTTCAGAACCCTCAGCCTGCTACTTGATCTCTTTTGTCCAGTAAGAATCAATTTTTTCTTGACCTTGAGATTCTTCACCACCTTTGGGGCAGCAGTAGTGGGATTTTCTTGACCTTGGCCTTCAGTTGGCATCTCATCTTTCTCGACCACGTGTCCTTCTTCCTCCATTTAATCAGCATCATGTCCATCAACAGGGTCTGCAACCTCTTCATCAATAGGATCTGCAACCTCTTCATCAATATGGTCTGCAGCCTCAGCATCATTGTTTACTGCAGGTTTCTTCCTAGGAGCCTTCCTCTGAAAATGAAAACAGGTTAATAACAGGATTATTTCAAAAACATTACAACCTAAAATTCAAATGGAATGGAATGGAATGGCACCTTTCTTTTCAAGGCATCCGGATTTTGACTTGTAGCCTTACACTTTCTTGAGTTATGCCCAATTTTGTCACACTTTGTACACCTATATGTTACTCCAATCCTCCTCATTCTTGTACCTCCTTCACCAAGCTCCCTGAATCGAAGCTTCTTAGGCCTACCAGGTCCTTTCTTATACAATGGAGGAAGTAACTCATCTGCTTCAACTGGTGGCCACATATCCATCCCATTAATTGGGCTAACTGCTACCCAAGTGATCACTTTCATATTTGTCTTCTTCCATCTTTTCAGATTCCTTTTTCTTAATTTCCTTGGCTATTAATCCAGGTGCTCCAACTAGAATCTTATGCTTTTTCATGGTGTCATCTACTTTGAGGCATACCTCTTATACCTGCAGGACTTCCCAGCAACTTCAATTCGAGGTGAACAAATTTTGGGATTTTCTACTTCAAAACATTCAAAACCATCATCCACTGTAGTTGTTCTCTCATCTTCTGAGTCATCAAACCTAACATGTGCTGCTTCATCATCACTTTCAGCATCACTAGAATCCCTACCCAGACCCATCTCAACACACTTAGGCTCCACAACATGGACTTTTATGTCCCTCACATTATGTTCCACAAATATGTGTGCTTCAGTAATGTTACCTACAACAAATTTAGCAACATCCAATGCTCCATCATCACTCTTAAGTTCAACAAAGTGTTCATCTATACCTTCAAGTTTGGTCCAAACCTAAATTCATCTCTAATGTATCCCCATTCGATTACCATTTCCGTCACTTCTTCTATACCCCAATGTTCTATATCTTGATTCAACACAGTTGACTCAACCCCACCCTTGTAAAACACAATATTCTCCTTAACAAACTCCCCACCATGATGAATAACAACAGTGAAATTACCCAGAATCTGTAACGAGTACTCTAACATTAGACTAAACCTAAAAAATGAAATACGAAAGGATAAAGGGAAAAAAATCCACATACCTTTGGACGCGAATCCATTTCGAGACTAGTGATGACCGTCACTTCAGTTGCTATCTTCTTCTGGGCACGAAATACTTCACTTAGCAAGCTTGAGCAGCTCCAATGGTGATTATCAGCTAGGTCAAATTGGAAGGACCAAAATGAACCACATTTGTGTAATATTATAAGTGATGGAATACTGATGTGGCGTGTAATTAAATTATGTGGCATTTAAAATAAATGAAAAATAAAAAAATGCCACTCAGCTGGACACATAGGCACTTGGCATGTGCCAGATCTGTCGAAGGTCCAAAATGATAGAATCTTGTAATGGCAAGGGGGCATTTGCAAAAAAAAAAAATTACAGGGAGGTAAACCAGAAAGAGGTCATATGGCAGGGGGCAAAAATGCTATTAACCCTTATTATTATTGGTAGATTGACAAAACATTTTCCCTTATTACCTATATCGTACTAGTAAGATGTTACTTTATAATCAGAATTTTTGTTTAAATTATTTAATGAATTAAACAAAAGCAATACATTAATTTTAATTAATTATTTGAATTCGGGGTGTTAATTTTTTTAAGGCAAAAGGTTTTTTTTTTTTGTTTTCGAGATTTGTTTCATATATGAATATTTTTATTTGTCATTTTTTGAGTAAAAGGTAATTTTTTCGAGAGAAAACAAACTTATTAGAAACACAGACAAAAGGATTCTTAAAGTTTAAAATACTAAGGATAAGATCTTTGGAAGGATTAAAATTTTAAGAGTCATTTCTAAACACCTCAAAATTATGTGATTTATGTATGAAAATCAGATAGGAGATTTTCATATGAATTTAAAGAATTATTTTTTAGTAACTAATTTTTAATCTGTAGTGGATCAATGAACTGCTATTTCTTTGAGGGGATTTTTCGGATCTAAATGAATAAAAAAAACATTTGTGTGTTCTTGCTCTTAGTATTATGGTTTTGTTTGCACTAAATGATTAATTATCTTTGCTTGAACTTTTTTGTTTTGATTTCCATTGTTTTTGGTCCATTACATCATATTTCTTAGTATATTTGATCTTCACTTAATTTGAGAACACATGTAAGATTTATAATTTTACACACTCGTTATAATATTTTTTTCATTTATAAATAATTAGGGTAATCCTTATATATATATATATATATATATATATATATATATATATATATATATATATATATATATATATATATATATATATATATATATATATATATATATATATATATATATATATATATATATATATATATATATATATATATATATATGTATATATATATATATGGGGGATCAAATTACACCAATAAATTACACTAAGTATTACACCCATTTACAACCTTTGATTTATATAAAATCTAATGGCTATTAAAAAAACAGATTTGTAAAATATTTCCTTTTTTCATAGTGCTAATCTTTCCATATATCTATCTAACTAACTCCATATATATTAACAAAAATATTATTTTTCTTTGCTTACAAAAAAAAAATATTATTTTTCTCTCACATGAATAATCAATTCAACGTATATTTACATAAAATAAAATAAATAAATAATACACGAGTTTTATATGATAAAAATGAGTTAATTTATTTTTAATTATAAATAACACTACTAAAATTTTTATCAATAAATAGTACTATTTATATTTACTACTATAAATACACAATCAAATTGATATTATATTAAAAATTTATTTTATATATATTTTTAAATAATTTTTCATTGGTTTTTTAAATTTTATTAACATTATATTAAATTATATAAACTTAAACTAAATGATAAAATTACTATATTTTTAAATAAAGTATGAAATTTTATTTAAATTGAGCACATAATTTTTTTTAAAATTTTTTTTAATAATTAATAATAAGTACAAGTAATTAAATTGTAAATAAAAAATTAAATTAATTTTAAAATATGAAGAATATTATTTTACTAAAATATAATTATAATTAAAATATCGTACTAGTACTGTTACCACTCTATAATATTTATTCAAACAAAATATATATACAAATATTTACAACATAAACACTAAAAATATATTAATATTATCCTTTAATTTAAGTGAGTAGAATAAAACTAGATTTAAACCAAATTGAAGAAAATAATGATAAATTTATTTCAAAATTAAAAGAAACTAATTAAAAATTAAAATAGTACAGTTTATGGATGAAAAAAATGAAATTTTGTTATTGTGTTAGTTAAATTAATTATAAATAATAATAATAATAATAATAATAATAATAATAATAATAATAATAAAAATAATAATAATAAGTTAATCTTTTAAGAATATACTCATGTGTTATTTATTTTTAAATGAAATTGAAAAAAAAATCCAAATTTGCTTATAAATAAGAATAAATATTTTTTATCAAAAATGATGCTATTTTTTATTAAGAATTTTGAAAAATATTTTAAAATTCTATTATTTTTTAAGAAATATTAAAAAAATCATGTTTTTTACTTTGTTACCAAAAATAAATGAAGTTATCTTTAGTAAGAACCATGTGATTTTCTAACGCTTAGATTAAAATAAATTCAACCACTAAAAAGGAGTGTAATAGTTAGTGTAACTTATTGGTGTAATTTGATCCCTCCTCATATATATATATATATATATATATATATATATATATATATATATATATATATATATATATATATATATATATATATATATATATATATATATATATATATATATATATATATATATATATATATATATATATATATATTACACTCGAAGAGTTACATTAAAAGTTACATTCGCTCAATAAATTCATTTTGAATATTTTTTTAAAAAAATCAATCGTTGGATTGAAATATAATGTCATATAGATCATATCTATAAAGTTTGAGATTAATCTATAATGATTTACTATGTCATTGAATTACATCAAAATTTACATTATATGAAAGTTCATTTTAATGTTAATATTTGGATATTTCATGGCATGTTGACTCATAATTCACATTTGTTGAAATCATTAATGTTACATTCAGATTTGTTTAAGATCAAGAAGATTTGTTGAAGCACATTGACAAGAGTACTTCATTTCCCATTTGTACTTCTTGTCCATCATTTGTCTCAGAATAGGTTTTGAATGCAGCCCTGTCATTAACGCAGTGAATAGCCCGATCGCTCCGACGCGGCGTGCCTAAGTGCTCAAGTGCCGTCTACAAGCCGTCACTAGCGCCTCTACGCCCACGCCCTCGGACCCGATCCCGGAGCCGGTGTTGCCGGTGGCGATATCGGCGAGGGTGTTTTTGGTAGAGACAAGTGGCATAAGGCTTGGGACCACCACATATGTCTATGTGGCACTTATCCTCTTTGGCTCCTTTGGAAAGTACATTGATCCAAGGACTTTATAAATGCTTTTAAAGTTTACTCCACTTTCTATGTGAGACTATTTATGAAGCATTTGTTGCCAATAAACTCTATTCCACATTTGTCATTTTGGAACACAATTATATGAAATTAAACTCATAATTTCCAACAGTGGAGACATTTTCTCCCATACCGATCATGACCTCTAATCTAGTCATAGATCTCAAATAATAATTGATAGTTTCCTTATATTATAAGCAGGGGCGTTGAAGCATTTATCTGAGCATGCCTTTCTTAGGGGTAAGCCCATAAGAATTTGTAAGTAACTTTTTTTGGGTCAAATAATATAGTGGTTAGATTTCACATTCGTAAATTAAGTTACTATGCTAGTTCAGATAGTATCCTTTTTGTCATAAACTTAGGAGATACAATATTGTTATTCACAAGTCATTTGATTTTCTATAAAAAATCAATTGCTTCTAGTATTAGGAAATCAAAAATATCAAAAGCAAATGGTATGAAATCATGTTGATTGTCGGAACACGCTTTCTCATGTTTGATCATTTTACTTGATGCAGCTTTGATAGATGTCTGTCCCATAATAAAACCACCAGTGAAGAAATTCATAAGCTCCTCTTTCTTCACTGATATTCCGGCCCATTGAAATATATCAAACATGACATCTCTAACAAGGTCATGTCGGTATTTGAAGCTTGGAAGCTCTCTACAATGAATCATGTGTTCCCCAAATGTATTTAAACACGCCTTACGACAAACAGGACAAACTTCATCATTAAAATAAAATAAAGGAATCATAAGGCGGTATCTTAAGATAGTACGGTACTCCATCTGTGACATATATTAACCTAATCCATCAAAAGGAATAACAAGGAGAAAGTCCTGAACATGTACGACAAACAACCAAAAATTATCAGCCGATCGTTGTTTTTACCAAACAGAGGCATTTTAATTTTTACCAAAAATAATATATTAAAATTTTTTTATCATGAATAAGTGAGTTATGATTTTGTAATTATTTTTGCAATAAACCATTCCAAAAGATAAAATTTAGGAAAACTTTGGAAACTTATAGTTGATATATCCAAATCAACTAAAATCAAATTTTGTATAATCTAGCAGTTTCAAATTATTTAGTGAAACAGTTTTACCAAAAGCTTCACAATTTTGTAGATTTTTTTAAGCAAGATAATATTAAAGGGATAATTAAGGATTTTTCAACCTGTTTACACAATAAAATTGAAAATCCTAAAAAAAGAAAGAGACGACTATATTATAAATAGGTTAAATAACCATATTTTAATTCTTTTATATTAAAAATGATATTTGAAATTATAAATAAATAAATTATTAATTATTTTTTATAAAAAAAACAATAGACCATACAAATAATTATGAGAAGACAAAGATGGTTGAGCTCATCTCCCCTTATTAATAGAAGAATTTTTTAGTAGTTAATATGAAAGGAATCTATAAAAGGTCTACAATTTTTATTCTTGAGGCATGTTCTGGCTCAAAAGTTTCTATAATTAGTCTGTGAAGTGTCATGGTCCATGATAATTTAAATCAACCAAATGATTGAAGACTTTGTTGTTACTCATTTTAATGGTAGGTTTATCAAAAGGGGACAAGTTTAAGCACAGCCTCTTATCTTATCTAATGTATTGGCATGTTTATTACAAGGAAATTTACCAACTCAATTATGAGTCTAAAGGTTGGTTCGGATTGATTTTTTGCTGTGTTTCAAAAAAATTTAAAATAATAATAATTTTATCTTAAATTTTAAAAATAAAAATCAAATTAAATTCAAAATTATCGAAAAGCAAAATCAATTTCAAACATTAAAAAATATTTATAATAAATATATCTATATTCAAACTATTCATATAATTAATTTTACAAAATAGTTAGAGAGCTATGCTATATGTCCCAAAAAGATTGCTCCCGAAACTTCACGAATACACTTTTATATTATACTAGTAAAGCACCCGTGCGAACCGTTCGCACGGGTTACGCAAAGTCGATATAAACAATAAATAAATATATAATGATGGTTAATAAATATATATAAAAGATACATAAATTAACAATAAAAAACATTTGAAATTATAATTGTCATATAAATATTAATTTAATTTAGTTAAAAATATATAATTTAGTAGAATAAATAAAATAATTAATTAGTCATCTACCCGTACATTCGCACACATCATACAATATAGTTATAAATCTATCGTGAGTAGTCATCTACCCGTGCGTTCGCACGGATTACACAATATTATGAATAATAAATAAATATAATATATGTGATTATATTTATTTGATTTGGTAACAGGTACCAAACTTTTTTGTCCAAATTTTATTTATTATCATCATACATCTATCTTATTATAAGCATTTAAAATCTTTTTACTTATTTTAAATAAAAATTTCAATATATTTAATAGATTTATTTTTTCAAAAATATCAATTATAGGTTAATATGTCCATATAAAAAATAAAGTAAATAATTAAGTATTTATCTATCAGTAGTAAATAAATATAATATAATGATGGTTAAAAATGTAAATAAAATATATACACATTAAGTAGTTTTGCCCCGTCGAAAAATATATATTTTAGTAGAAGAATAAAGAAAATAATTAAGAAATCATTTACCCGTGCGTTCGCACGGTTCATACAATGTCATTATAAATAGTAAATTAATATAATATAGTGATGGTTAAAAATGTATATAAAATACAAAATGAATAACATTTTTTATAAGAAATTATGTATTCATCAATCATAATTGTCTCATGTTAAATGTAATTTTAT
Organism: Vicia villosa; assembly: GCF_029867415.1. Lineage (NCBI taxonomy): Eukaryota > Viridiplantae > Streptophyta > Magnoliopsida > Fabales > Fabaceae > Vicia > Vicia villosa. The sequence goes on along the minus strand of NC_081184.1, from coordinate 126,853,213 downwards.
AAATAGTTTTGGTCAGTCGAAAAAAAATATGTGTTTTATAAGAAATTTATGTATTTATACATCATAATTGTATCATGTTTTTTTTGTAAAAAAAATATTAATAGCTATTTTTTTTTAGTATAAATGTTAAATTTTAGGGGACAACTTCTCTACCCATCTAAAAAAGTTGGGTAGTGTACCTTCAACCAATCATATAATACTATTTAATTTTATCATCTTTAATTATTTATTAAATGATAAACTTATTGGTTGTTTTCAATGCATTTTACACTAAAGGTAACTCTATCCAACTTTTTGTGTTGGTAGATAAGAATTCACCTAAATTTTATCATAAAAAATTACTAACATTTTTTTGATAATTGAAGTTTTTAATATCTTTTATTATACTTTAATAGTATCTTTAATTATAATTAATATATTGCATATATTTTTAAAAAGAACATAAAAATAAATAATATTTATAGATAAAACTATATTTAGTATTATTATATAGTATTATTATATAGTATTATTATTAGTAGTTTAGATTAATGAAGCAATTCTCACAATAAATTAATTATTTGATTTGTTGATCAATAAATAATTCATTCAAATATATTATTATTTGGTAATGATATTGATGCATATTGGTAAACATAACATTTCAATTATTGATAAATATTTATTATTAGTCCTTTACTCAATTAACCTATAATAAATTTTGAATCAATTTTGAATATGATTTATTATTTAATTTTTAATTCTATACAAAATCTTTTTCATTTATTTTTAATTATTTCTCCATTTGAATTTGAATTATGTCAAGGTACTGTATATTTGTTGATATTGTATGGAAGGTAGAGATAAATGTATTCTAATTTAAAAAGACGATTAATATTTTATTAAAAAAATTAGTTATTTTTCTATTAAATAAATAATATTAAAAACATTTATTTCACTCATATAACTTCAAATAAAAAAAATTAAACAACAACATTGATTATAATAAAATAATAAAATTAAATGATTATATTGGACGATAAAACTTTATTCATTTTATAATTTTGATTATATAATTTTTTAGGTCTCCAATTGATCGTTGGATAACTAAAAAATGATTTATCTCAAGGTACTGTATGGAAGGTAGAGATAAATATATTCTAATTAAAAAAGACAATTAATATTTTATCAAAAAAATTAATTATTTTGTTAATAAATAAATAATATTAAAAATATTTATTTCATTGACATAACTTCAAATAAAAAAAAATTAAACAACAACTATTATGATAAAATAATAAAATTAAATGATTAATATTGGACGATAAAACTTTCCTTATCAAAATGATAGGATTTCACGGATGAATAAATATAGGCCAAATGAAACACATACTAACTGTGGTTGTCTTGCATATTTGTGATTGTCTTGCATATAATAATCGGTTGATATATGAATGGATGCTTGATAAGCAAGAGTATAGGAATTTTTTAATAACAATTGAAGGGAAGCTAGAACCACACTGAAAGAGAAATGAAGTATTGTAAATAGGAAAATTATCTCCCAAGGTGGGATATTAAAAAAATTGGAACATAACACGATGTAGTTGAATTGAAAATTGTTGAAGCATCTTGGAATTTGAAGGTTTTACTGTAAAAGAGATGTGTAGGTTTCCCAAGTTGTGGATGTGTAGGTTTTCAAGTTGTGGAGGCCGGTCATAATAAATTTGGTTTTATCAATACCGTAATGAATGGTCTGCAATAAATAAAATTATTAAAATAGTTTTTTTTAGTAAAACGTATAATAGGATCTAGTAAAACGTATAATAGATAATCATGGTACTATCTCTTAATGATTACTTTGAAAATAAATATACTATCTTAAATTTAAGAAATTTTATATTGTAGGTTTGTTTAGTAATTTATTAGTTGACATATTTTATTTGTAATTGAATTCGGAAAAAAAATAAAATTTATGTAATTGAAATGAATTCTATAATTAAAAAAATTATTTAATATTATATTAAATAATCATTTCTCTTAATTTTTTTATAAATAAGATAGTTATTTTATAATAAACAGTAAGTTTTTAAAAAATAGACTCTCTCTTTTCTTATATATATATATATATATATATATATATATATATATATATATATATATATATATATATATATATATATATATATATATATATATATATATAAGTTTTTTTTTTACAAATAAGATGGTTATTTCATAAATAGATTATTCTATCATTTTTTTTAAGATAAATTTTCTTTATTTAGGTCTCATTTACCATTACCCATAAATTTATTACACAATAATGAATTAATTACCATAAATATTTTTATTATAATAAATATATTTACCATAACACATATATTTATTATATTTATTACAAACATAATGAATTTATTACAACAAATATATTTATTACAATAAATTTATTACAATTAATATATTTATTATCATAAATGATTTGATTTTTCATATATATAATATCAAATTGATTTTATTTTATAATCTATTTATAATCAAGTATACATATACTTGAGTATTGACCATTAGCCATTAAGTTTATCTAAATAAGAAATAATCGTGAAAATCATTAATCAAATATATTAATATTAAAATTATTACAATTATAAAAGTAAAAATAAAAAATCAAACTTATATTATATTTTTTTCTTTACACCGTAGATATTAAAAAAATTATTGAATATTATAATTTTTATAAAAGAATCTAATTATCAAAATTTATACGATTAAAAATTTATCAAAACTTATAAAAGTAATATTTTCAAGTGGTAGCTAGGAAAACAAAATAAAAACAACTCAGTATATTGGAAATTGGGAAGAAGAGAAGAAATCGAAGAGATAAAAAAAATAAAGGAAAGGATCTTTTTCCGATTGCCGCTGTTGGATCTTCGCACCGCCCTTAACCTGCCACCGGAAATTACGTCGGCTAACGCAGAACCGTCTTCATCGTCGAAAATTTAAACACGCAGTTTCCACCCTCAACCACTGAATTTGTCGTCGTCTACGACTTCCACCGAAAACTTTCACGTTGTCGGCAAAAGATCCACTTTATTATATTAAAAGTAGATTTAATTTACACGTGTATGTTCGTACGGATCACACATTGGGAGATAAATTTTAAATAAATTTAGTAGTTATAATAATGAAAAATATGTTGCAATTAAAAATTCAAAAGCAAAATTGTGAAATTATGTTGAAGTAAATCGTGTAATTCTATTTATAAAACATTTATTTGTAGTAACACGTCTAACTATTTTTAATATTATTAAGAATGTCCTACTTATATAATACACATGTAATTATTAATTTTTATTTTATCAATTAGATCATACAATATTTGTTAAATGTGTGATTTATACTTTTATTTATAAAATATATTATCAAATAAATATTAAATTATATATAAATAACACATATTGATCATGTAATGTAACTCAACTATTTCTAACTATCCAATCATGCAAGCGTGTACCTAATAATGTTGTTATAATTTTAATGTTTTGAAATCTAATAATTTTATAGATTTGAAAAGTTGCAGACTAAACTGAGTTTTTATGGGAGAACACCTAAAGTTTAGAAAATTGATTTGAGTCAACCTAGATAATAGAGATACATTTTATAAAGTGTAATAATTAATTAGGATTTATTTTAGAATAAAGAAAATATGACTGTTTTGTTTTAAAATATACACTTAACCTAATAATAAGATATTATTATTAAAGTGGAAAAAATAATAAAAAAATAATAATTACCGATATTAATACAATAATAATAATGAAAATGATCATAAAGGCACAAAATGTTATTTTAAATTAATTTTAGTTAGGGTAATTAAGTATTTTTGACAGTAGATTATTTTATGATATTAAAAATAGATAATACATAAATCTTCTTTTTTTCTATTATTTTATTTATTTTCATAGCAATTATTTTTTATATAAAATTAATATTAGAGGTAAAATATTGAACATTCCAATTTCGAATATCAATGTATTGGCATAGTAAGTTTCACAGTTTTGAAAAGTTAATTGGAATAAGCAATTTATTGAAATAAGCAAGTTTTGAAAAGTTAAAAAGACATGCATGCAAAGTAAATCTCAATCTCAATCATGATACAAACCATATTACTGTTTGTAAACTAAAATATGTAAAACCAAATCAATGAATAATATAATAAATGGATGTATACTGCTTATTATAAATAATAAATTTTAATTGAAATTCATTTACACAGAATAATATAGTAAAATGAAATAAAGTAAAATGTCTTCATCCCACTTGCATCAATCACGTGAATAATATAACAAATACAGTAATATAACATAACATGACAATAATAAAATGCAAAAATTCACATTAAATTAAAATAATATCAATTAACAAACCAATTAAAAAGTATAATTTGGAAAAAGCAATCAACAATAACATTCTCTCTTAACTTTAATTTCTCATTGATTCTCTCTTTCTGCACTGGCTCTTCCAACTCTGATTCTATCCTCATGGAAAAACAATCCTCTCATCTCTCAATCTAAGCGTAACAACAAACAACAACAATCTATGGTCAGTAAAAATTCAACCGTTATTTTTTTCCATCTTCTAACCGATAACAAATTTTGGCTCATTATCCGTTTAACAGAAACACAAACGAATAAATGAAAGCATCAGAAAAAATTATATAAAAGATGAAACATAAACACGATGACAGTAGAAGAAAGAAGAAAAAGTCCGGCCAAAAGGGTGGAGACGAAAAAGCAAAGAATCAATATTATGACGTAGAATAATATGACGAAATTATGAAAGAAGAAGAAAGAAGAACATGTAGAACTTATGTGTAAACCAAAGACAGAAGGAAGATTGAAAGCATCTGAAGATGTATAGGAAGGTGAAAAACAGCCTTACTTTATAATTGGTGAGAAAGAATTGGAATGGACTAAAGTGTGAATTTGGTTACAAAGCGTGTTCCAATGTAACAATTAGTAATAACTAGGGTTTGTGTAATTTAATTGGTTAAGGGGTGTAATTATTGTTACTAAATAATTATAATATTTATTTATTAATTAAAATAATAAAAGAGATGTAATTACCGTTATTTCCCCAATTATCACCCTCAAATTGGTGATTATAAGAATAATTATAGGATTTCATATGTATTGTACTTTATTATATTAAAAGTAGATTTTTGTGAATTACTTATATTTAATCATTTTTTTAATAAATACTTTTTAATATAACTACGATTAGATGCACTTGGATTCTCTCCTTCCCTCCTTCCTTCTCCTTCAAATAAATAAGTGTAAGAATAAAGAGAAAATGAATAAAAAATTATAAATTAAAGAAGAGAGATGAAATATAAGAGAAAGATAGAGAGAAATTAATGAAGGAGAGAGTTGAAGAAAAATAAATTAATGAAGGAGAGGATCAAGCCCCGATTAAATAGAATAGAAAGAGTAAGAAAGGAAATACATGTTTTATAAAGATGAAATCCACCTCACACTATTTGCTGGGCCATGTAGTACTAAAAGCTATATCACTTGAACTCGTCTTTAATGAGCATTTTAAATATTGGTGCATTTGAAAGTCACACTTGATCTTCTTCGAATATGCATTCAGTCTTATAAGAATGGATTGGAGAGATCAAACATCATTTTGAAAACAGGTGTTAATTAATTAAAAATAATACAAGCGGTGCAGGCATGTAGTACATTCGCGAGAAATTCGTGAAATGCATTTTCGTCATATTAAGCATTTTTCATAGTTAAAATATTACAATTCTATGATATATTTATTTGAAAATGATAACCAGTGTCTTTGGGACACTTTTTAAGTTATTAAAATAGTAAGATTTTATTAAAATACGTGTATTTAATGCATTAAAAATATATTAAAAGTTGAAATATTGATTTTTATAAAAAATATTTTCTTTATTTAATATTATTTAAAGAGTGGACTGAGTCTGAGAACACTGATTAGTCAGACCCATATTTATTTTTGTAGCATATCTTAATAACATTGATTAAAAGTGGTGATTGACAACTGACGCATGGTAATAAGGTGTTTGGTGGTATTTAGAGGAGTAGTAGTCTATGGTAATTAGGCGGTAGGAGTGGTGATTTTTAGCGATAAAGAATATAAATATTTATTGGGAAATGCTAACGAGTGCTCTTAAGACAATTGTTAAGACTTTAAAATAGTAAGTTTATATGTACGTATTTAATGTCTTAAAAATTGAAATATTAAATTTTTTATAAAATATTTTCTTTTTTTAGAATGCTTAACCATTGTCCTGAGGGCACTGGTTAGCAAGACCCATATTTATTTATTTTATATGGGTGTCTATCAAGCTATTTATTTAGGAAAAAATAACCATCTACAATCTACACTATATTTTCGCTTCTTTAAAAGAAGCACACTTGTCAGGTTCGACATTTTGATGGTCAAAGTGACCGACAACGAAAACACAGTTTACTGACATGAGATTTTATGACTTAATATATGACTTATTGATTTTTTTTTATAAGTAAGGAATTCACTAAAACGAATACTAAGGATACTCGAACTCGCTTACAAAAGTGCAACACATCTCAAAGACGAAAATTACAAACCAAGTGAAAATTCAACAATAATTCAACACCTCACTTATGTGGATTATCCTCGAATAAACTACTAAATAGAGTCTGTATATAGAGTTTTATTAAGGGGATTTAGATGAAAATAGCAAATCGCGGAGGGAAATTGCATTGAAGAGCCCCCTCACATTCTATGGGCATACTAGACTAACCTTCACTCGTTCCTAACGAAAAACACCCTATCGACCCACCTATGACACAAAGGTCGTGACTCTAGTTAATTTTTTCTTTTTTCGATTAAGATCATGTAAGTAATATTTTTAAGTAGTAAAGCGTAGCAGAAGTAAAGTAAATAAAATATATTGCAGAAAATTAAAGAGGATAAGGATAGAAAGATTGCACCAAAGAGATATTCAGGTTTTTCCGAACGTTGACCTAGTCCTGTCCCCAAGAGTTCTTCTTGAGATTTTTCACTATTGTCTTGTGAGCTTTTATCGGTTATGCCCACGAACATTAATACAACGTGACCTTTTGAATTTAAACAAGCTTATTCTCAACCTATGGACGACTTTTACCCCAAATTATTCTAATAAAACTCTTTAGAGATTTATGGATGATCTCTTTAACCAAAACCAAAGCTTTTTACCGACTTAACTTAATAATCCAATAACAGAGATTTATGGTTGATCTCAAGAACCAAAACTCAATCTCTTAAAGGTATCGCACTCTTAAGACTATCAATGACCAGCACGACCACTTACAAAATGATATTCTCCTAACAAATAGAATTTTACTCCAAAGCACTAAGACAACCAAAAGTGAAGAAAGAAAATCTATAGAGAGAGAAGGAAAGAACTTAGAGAGATAAATTCCAAACAAATATAAAAACTTTGAAAAGTGGCGTAATCTCAAGGGAGGAAGTCACCCCTTTATATAGTAATCGAAATCACTCAATAAAGAAATAATTCATGAGCCTCATTAACTATTTAATCGATTGATCTAATCTATTAGTTTAAATGAATATGCCCGTTATGATTCTCAAAATGGAAGGTTGTGATGTAGATTTGTTGCCAATCGTTTAGGAGTTATAAAAATGTCTTGGGGTGTAAGTTTGATCTTTTCTAATCGATTAGACCAAGGTTTTAATCGATTAAATTAGACAAAATTTTCCCTCTAGTCATTTCTAGAGTTCCTAAGTTATTTGTCACTACTTCCAAGTTATTTTTAAATTTTTTTCTTTTTGGAAAAAGTTTTTAGTGTGTGTGTGTGAGTTGCCTTAGTATTATTTTATTTTTACAATACTTGGTTCACTCAGGCAGACTGTCAAGACTTGGCGAGCTTCCACATCTTTCTTTTTGAAGACACTTTTAGGACTTATGTTGTGTTGTTAATTGACTTTAAGTACTTCATGTTGTTGTCAGTTGACTTTGAGTACTTCATGTTTGTTGTTAGTTAAGTTTGAGTACTTCATGTTTGTAGATGTGTTGTTGTCATCAAAAGTTGGTTATTACCTGTAAGCACATAGATCCACACTAGCCACCACCGATACTATTTCTCAAGTTATAAAATTGGGGAAAAGGTAAAATGGAAAATTCTAGAGAGGATGTGGACTCTTTCTCAAAAAACAGTCAGCGACACCACGTTCAATTTACAACAAAAAGGATCTGGGACAAATTCTACAGTCCAAGTATATAAAGATATTACATATAGGAAAAGAAAGATTAATCCTCCAAAATAAGTTTTTCATCCACCACACATTTATCTAAGTCATCCCCTTCGACACCATATATAATCAGTGATGGAGAATGCCGATAAACAGATTCTGGAAGGATTATTTTTCAACATCTAGAAGGTCTTTAATGGACTGGCCCTTCTCCTTCTAAATACGCCTCCCTTTCTCTAACAAGTTTTCCTTCTCCCCAAGAAAGGAACCTTGGTTTTTCTCTAATGTCCCATAACTTCTTCTCTTTTGACTCTTGGTCCTCTTTTTTTCCTATAATTTTGGAGACAAGTCCACATCCTCTGTAGAGTTCATCAATTTTTATTTGAGAATGCCCACTTCCTCATCGGACTTCTTCAACTTCTCTGTTTTGTTGTTCTATATTCTGGTCTAGTTAAAGGACAAGTGCTAGGAAAGACTCAAGTCTATAGAAGATTTGAGATGATGTTTCAGCTGAATATTCTCAGTCACGGTTTCTCCTATTTTATGGAAAATTCTCTATCTATAGAAAATATTAATTTATTTAGAGTATTATTTTTTCCACGTAAGGATGCATTCAAAAATGGCCCACTACCGATCCATCCTCCCCATATAAAATACTCGAGTCATATTCTCTTTTAGGACTATGGCCTGGAGATCCTTAGGAGAATTAGGAAACCATTTTTTTATAGCTAATAATATTGTTCTTTCCTCTTACTTAGGTTAACCCTCTATGGAGACTTAGCCGTGGAAATTTTTCGTATTCCAAAGGATGTGGAAACATTAGAATTTTCTATCGTGGAAGTCACATTTTTAGTAAGAGGTGATGCATACTATTTCGCAAGCATAGTTAAATCCATTGAAATATTACCAGGCGCATAATGAGGGTTGGCCTTGGCCACCTGAACATCAATATCGTCGGCCTAATAAATTTTTGGCATATTTAGTCCCCAACTCTCTTAACTTAATTTAATGTTCCTCTTTACTCCTTTAACTAAAAAACGTTACAAGTTAGTCCCTTAACTTCACTTTGATTATCTTATTTGGTCTCTTCCGTCAATTTATGGAAAAAAAACCTTAAGTTTAGGTGACGTGGATGTACAACAAGGCTCAAAGTCCAAATGTGACTAAGTATTTCTACTATAAATTAAAGTTTCCCCTTAAGTAGGTTCCATAAATATGTTCATAATAATGCACCTACTGAAGTGGAAACCCTACTTTATAATACATATACTTAGTCAGATTTGGACTTTGAGCCTTGTTTTACATCCACGTAACCAAAACTTAATTAATGTTTGTTTTTCAGAAATTGACGGAAGGGATCAAATAAGATAACCGAAGTGAAGTTAAGGGACTAACTTGTAATGTTTTATAGTTAAGGTACTAAATCAAAACATTAAATTAAGGCAAGGGACTGAAACATGTATAAAGCCTAAATTTTTCTTCTTCTTGTAAGGTTTATACTTTATGTCCTTGGCCATATCATCTGGACATGGAAAAACAAAATTTGTTACCAAAATAAAGAGTCAGGATAATAGTTTGACTAACCACAGGATAAACCAAGAGTTTCATAGATTTTCTCTCAGTTGGATGTCATCACCAAATCTTGGGTCTCTATGTATCATTCCTTTTTCTTAATATCCCATGTATTCATCTTAAAATACATAGCTTTATCAAATCCCCAAACAAACTCTTGCATATGTAGCATGCATTTCAAGTTCATTCATACCTGCCTCGTTAGACAATTACTCTGCCCGAGGATTCTCAAAATGTGACTTGATCGGAATATAAGAGAATATCCCATCACAAATGAGCACGTCAGCACCATGTGGTACCTACCTTGAATACGGTCGAGTGAGCTTCATTAGTTTCAGGCCACACAATCAAAAATATAAATTTTAAGATCTTAAGTGATTTAGTAAAGACTTCAAAATTTTTAAGGAATTATATGAAATAAATCTATCCTTGAGTGAACAAAGTTGTGTCCCGTATATGAGAAAATAAGAATAACATGGAGCGAATAAATTCCTGGACTTCCAAATAAAGCCACATTATCCGTTAGAAACACATGAATACCCAGAACATAGGATGCAATTACGACGACACCATTCCACGATACTAGAAAATTTGTTTCTAAAACTTCAAAAGGGAATATGAATTAACATTTCCCCAAAAAATACATCATACATTGGATATAAGGGCGGGGATTGATGACAAATAGTCATAATGTAATGTGTACAAGCAATTTCACTTGTTGTTAGTTGTTATGAGCTAAGAAATATTGTTTTTTAGAGGAAAAATCAATGAAATATGGGAGAAGGAACAAAGATGTCAAAAGGCAAGAAATTTGAGAAAAAGTGTGAAAAATTCGTCCATCAGCCACTGAAAAAGTAGTGACACGTTCACCAGGATCGTGACACGATTCAAGAATATTTCTGAACATTATGACACGTCCAGGAAGGATCGTGACACGATTCTAACATCTTTCTTCATATCATGAGACGATTAGGTAGGATTGTTATAGATTCTGACGCGCTTTACCTCCTTTAAATAGAAATGTTTAAGAATTTTGGGTGGTAGGACTTTTTGGAGAGTGATGTTGTCGTCAAAAGTGATCAAGGGACTCATGAATGAAGGTTTTTTTTCCATTGAAGACCAAATTCTACCTAAAATTTCATATATTATTTTGCTAAACTCTTAGCTATGTTAATTGTATTATGAGTGGCTAATTCTCTTTAGATTAGGTCTTTGAAGATAAAGATTATTTAACCTGTTGAACCATGTAATTGACTTTGTACTATTTTCTTGATATGAAATTTTAGTTTTTCTTCAGTTATTTTTAATCGTAATGCCTTGTGTGTAATGACGAGCATATAAATTGATCTTATGTTAAAAGTGATTACTGACCCTAACTCTTGATATCAAAATTATATTAAGTGTGCAAACTAAGTAATTGATTTCGGAATAAATAATTATAAGTTTGTGATTTATAAATTAGCGAGCGTTATTGTCAGTTTTGGCTTCGAATTCACCTAAGGAATTAGGGAGTTTTTGTTAAAAGAGTGAGTTATACGCCAAGGAATTGGATATAAAAACCGTCTTAATTAATTGTTTGGCTAGAGATTCATGTCAAAGGATAGATACAATGTTCTTCTATTTTGAACAAAACAGTTTTTCTGCCTTTTCAATCTATCTCACATAATGTTCTTCTATGTTGTTGTTGTTGTATTTTTAGAACAATCTTCAGTTAAAGAAGAGAGCTCAACCTTTAAAAAGTACTCAGTTGCTAGATTACAAGTGTAGAAAATCATTCTTGGTTCAACCTTTAAAATTTTAAACAAAGAAGGGAGCTTAACTTTTGAAAAAAAAAATTCTCATTGTTGGAACAAATAACTTATCAGAAGATGGATACCAGCAAAGATATTCAGTAACAAGAGCAAAGATTTGTTGTAAACAATTTATTTTAATATTCTGTGTAAATAATGTAATTTCATATAAAAAAGAATTATTCACATCGGTTTTTGTCATAACCGAGGTGGTAGTTAAAATAAGAAGATAATTTACCTCATTCTTCTTATCAAAGTGAGGAGTATAATATTCAGATTTTACTATAAAAACTCTCGTTAAATAGATTTTATCCTAATACTAACTTATATATTATTGTTCCAAAGAGAGGAAATATTTACCACCGTCCATTTCATGAGTTGCTGCTACAAAAAATCTTTTTGGGTGAAATTGCCATGAAAATTTTTTATCTAGAAACGTTTAAGAACTTGGAAAACAGATCTCTGGAATGAATTTCAAGTGCAGAAAATAAAAATTCTCACGGTGGGAACAAATAACTTATCAGAAGATGGATAAGTTATGGAGTTTCCTGGGGGGAACAAAGGGTATGCAACAAAATTTGGATATCATCGAAGATTTGTTGTAAATAATTTATTTTAATATTATGTGCAAACAATTAATACAAAAAAAAAAGCTTATTCACCTCGGTTTTTGATTTGAAGTGAGGGATACGTTAAGCGTTTTTCAGGATTTTCAGCGGCCTTAAACAAATCTTTGTCGTCCATTTAATAATTATAAATGCTCAAGACTCTGCCATTAATGATCCACGTGAAACCTAAGAGACATCCATTATAAAACTATGTTGAATATTAACATTTCTAATCTAAATGAAACATGAAGCGCTTGAAACTTAAAGACGCTTGGAAAAATTCTCTATGATGAATTGCAAAAGCAGAAAATTATTTGGGTTTAAGGTTTGTTTTCTTAAATATTTATTTGAGCCAAAAATCATATATTTGAATATTGATTTTAATCATCTTACCTTTTTTTCATCAGAAACAAATATATGCAAGATCCGTAGAGAATAATCTTGCACCCAACATTTGATCTTCCCTAAGATTTAATCATTTGAAGATCTAAAATATAGATCTTCGGGTAACTTGGTTGTTATCTAGATCTCTAAGAAATTTGATTTTTATTTTAATATTCTATTTAAACAATACAATAGTCTGGATAAACAATGTAATATATATTTTTTTTAAAAAGAAATAACCTTACCCCTCGGTTTTCTAATAAACCAAGAGATGAGATATGCTAGTTTTGAAAATAATAAAAGTGGTGTTGTTGGGTTGAACCCATGTGATATAACTTTACCTCTGGATTTTTAAATCATCGAGATGTTAAGTGACAACTTTTCATGACGCACTTTGTTACTTAGTTTTTTTAACCGAGGTTAAATGCATTTCGCATCCAAGGTGTTATGTGATTTTTGTAGTAGTGATATACACTTTAGATTGAACCTGAAAGGTGTAAGGAGAAGAAACCCAACAGTTTATAATCAAGGGATCCACGAGAATGTGTACTCGCCAATACCTTAATGTCATATCATCCAATGTTACACCACCCAAATCACCAAGTCATAATGGTATTTACGATTCCAATAAAATAATTGCGACACACCTACTTATAAAACCATGATCCCCAAAGTAGTAGGCCTGATGTGATATAACAAAAGGGTGACAAAGATCATTAAAGTTCCATTATACTCTCGGACATAGAAAATTGAGAAACTAAAAGTCCAAAACCGATTTCAATTAAAATTCTCCATAATCAAATTCAATTTCAAGGATGTGAAATACAAAGTGCGTGTCGAAGAACAAGTTGAAATGATAGGCCACACCTCGATTTTACCAAAGATTTGAGGGCTACTATTTTAGACTAAGTTGATGCCCCATCCTCTAAAGTCCAATACAGGGGTAATTCAAAAGAATGAAGAGTCCAAATGTTTTATTGGACAAGTTGGATAGTCAGATACAAAAAACATAATTTAAAAAAAAATTAACTTTTAGTTAAATTTTTTATTATTTAATATTTATAAGTTAATTGCACTATTAATTTTTTAAAATATTATAAATAGCTTAATAAATTAGGCTCTGTTTGATAAGACATGTTTTCGAGCTTATAGCTTATGTCTTATATGTTCATATGATAATTTAGACCCGTTTGGTTACGGTCTTTTCATCACGAACTTATAGCTTATTTTACTAGCTTATAGCTTATTTTCCAGACGCTATTTAAAATAGCGTTTTAGCTTATGTCGTATAGCTTATTATATTTTCTTCATTTTTTATCCTTATTATTTTAATTAAAATTCATTTCTAACCTTTAGAATTTATTTTAATTTAAAATAAAATAATTATATATTAAATATTTTTTTATGTCATTTTACATTTATAAGTTAATTGAATAGTTAATTTTACCAAACACTTCAATAAACTTATAAGTTATCAGTCTCAACCATCCGCTATAAACTATAAGTCATCAGTCATTAGCCATCAGTCATAAGTTATAAGCTATCAGCTACCTTATCAGTCAACCACTATTTTTATCAAACAGACTCTTAGTTTATCCATTATGACCTATCAACTAATTTCTTGTCCTCTAAAATAATGTTCGCTCCTGGCATAACAACCGGGGCCAGCCTACCAATTTATAGGTATAAAACAATTTAAATTGAGATGACTTTTAAAATTGAAAATAACAAAATTAGAAATATTTTAAGTCTAGTTAGTTTTTATAATATTAAATGACACAAAGATAAATATTAAATGGATTTACAAGATTGATTATTTTTAATAAATTAATTAATAAAAAAAATGAATAAAATTTATATTGAAAAATTAAAAAAAGTTTAATATTAATAAAACTAATGTTATTAATTAAATTAAAAACACAAATTATAATCTTAAGAAGTAAAATGATTAGAAAAGCCTGTTACATTGATTCTGGTAATAATATAGCCATCAAAACAAATTTAAATAATGAGACCATTAATAATTGAGTCTGGAGGAATGACAAAAACAGTGACTACAGGTCAAATCTGATGCTTAATTGGCAAGAGACTAATTTAATTTAGTTAGCATTAGTCAATAATAGAAGCAAGTGGAACTGATAGTAGTCTAATTGATAGTTTAAGCTTTTATTTCATAATATGTATCTCTTCAACTTTGGCCAATGAACCACTCATAAGATTAATTATTGAATTGGCCAACGTCTTTTAGAGATGGCCAATGTCTTTTAGAGATCTAACTTGGATTCTCAATTATTGAATTGGCCGATGTCTTTTATATATATATATATATATATATATATATATATATATATATATATATATATATATATATATATATATATATATATATATATATATATATATATATATATATATATGAGGAGGGATCAAATTACACCCGAAGAGTTACACCACGAGTTACACTCGTTCAATAACTACATCTTGAATTAATATTTTTTAAATTCAACCGTTGGATTGAAACATAATATCGTATAGATCATACCTATAAAGTTTGAGCTTAATCTATAATGATTTACTATATCATCAAGATATCCAAATATTAACGTCAAAATGAGCTTTCATATAACGTTAATTTTGATGTAATTCAATGACATAGTAAATCATTATAGATTAAGCTCAAACTTTATAGGTATGATCTATACGATATTATGTTTCAATCCAACGGTTGAATTTAAAAAATATTAATTCGAGATGTAGTTATTGAACGAGTGTAACTCGTGGTGTAACTCTTCGGGTGTAATTTGATCCCTCCTATATATATATATATATATATAAAAGAATGTAAAAATCATTAGATTTATATTTAATGGTTGAGATTAAAAGATATTTTTTTAAATTTGATTAATAATTTCTCTTTCCTCTTAATGACACATGATTTATTAAAGGTCACAATTTAATTTCAACCATTCATTTTTTACTCTAATGGTCCTTATTCATTCTCACATTCTCATATAACTTATCAATTCTCACATTCTCATATAAAAAACTGCATCATCATATGATATACCCTCGTATATAGGACATATCATATATAGAACATATATAGGAGGAATATATTTACCCCAAGAGTAAGTGTAGAAGAATTACTCCAAATCTTAACCATTGATTTTCATTAATCTAACGGTTTTAATTGATAATTTAATCTATTTATATTTGAAAATATTTTTCTATATAAAAAATTAATTAAAGTCGTTAGATTAATGATAATCAATGATTAAGATTTGGAGTAACTCTTCTACACTTACTGTTGGAGTAAATATATCACTCTTCATATATGGATGAGTGATTTGACCAAGACATTAGAAAGAATGATTTATTAAATTTGAGGCTGGGATATCTTCATTATTCGGGATATATCCTGACTCTTGTATTTCAGTCCAGGAAGAGATGCTTCACACATCTCGGACCCGTGTTGGTCGATCTTTGGAGAATCCACTAAACAGGCACACGTTATGCCTATCCAGAAACTGTTCGGTTGTTTGACTTTCGCCGAAATCATTATATTCAATGGTAATGAGAGAGGTGGCAGATGTTACATTAGTAATTGTGGTGGCTAAATAATGTTCGTCATTAATTGCATATTTATGACTTAGAACGTTACGAGGTTAATGAATCAGTAACGATTTTAAGAACTTCCAGAATCCTATGGAGGGGGAAGCATGCAGTATACAAGGAGAGACTAAACTCTAGAAGAAATGGGGTAGTTGTTTGGAATACAACGAGGTATACATACGAAAACCTTGAAGGCCATAACAATGGTAACAAATGTATAACATAAAAAAAGGGAGGTACATGAACACTTTGAACCACCAACAATGGTGGTCGCTCATCCCTTCCAAAACACACACTTTTGTGATCCCTCCGGACTAGCTTCAGGGGATTAACCAAATGATATTTTTTGTAAGAACATTAGGCGCCCACCGTGGGACCCTGCAAAACTAACCCGAGCCACACCTTTCATACCATTTTCTCTCGGAAATGATAAGTTCAACCCAGAAAGTCATCGTCCATGACAAAGGGAATTCTCCAACACAAGACATGTGTTATTCTCCACCATGTTGTTCCCAAAAGTTCTTGGGAAATTCACATGCATCATCGGTGATCGTGACTCTGGCGAACTCAAATCCTCCGACGGCGATGCCACACCTCCTACTACCCTTGCAGATTTTGATCTTGACAAATCCGTCAACTTGATTTTGTTGACGTGATTTTTGTCAATGATTAGAAGGCGCCTATCATGGTGAGTCCATGTGATGATTCAGGGGACGACTATGCGGGCACTACCTCTTTGGAGTTTATTTGTCCCGCGTTCGTTAAAGCTTAAGATAGCGAGCATGGACGAAAAAAAGGGCGTGGTTGTGAAGAAGATTTTCATCATCTATTTTAGTTTAGTTTTGATGAAGACAAAATCTTATCAAAGAAGACAAAATCTTATTAAAGAAGAAAAAAATTTAAAATTAAGAATGTATAAGCTTATGGAATTTTTTTTGCTTTATGCACTCTGGTTCCTAGGGGAATGAGCCCTAGTAATCCAGAGTTCGTGCCGAGAGGTCATGGCACTGGCCAAGTATTATTCCCACAAGGAATAAAACTCGGTATTCCCCGAACTTCGTCCTTAGCAGAAGCTCGTTTATCACTCGAACTCAATTGCTTGGTTTAAGCTTATGGATATTTTAGAAGTAAAGAAAATTGATCTTGATGTTAAGGTAATCAATTGCAATTCATTATGTATACACTTTATATGCTCGAAATATTTTATACATTTTCATCTCTAAAGTATCTAAATTATCATGCATAAAGATCTTTGAAGCAAAGGCATAAAAAGTTGATTTTTTTTTTTAAAGTTGCCATGACTTTTTAAGCTAGGTCTGATTAACTGATTTAACAAAATCTGACACTGTTTGAAATTTGAAAAATTATTTGAAATTCGAAAATTATTCTGAACGTGTTAAATTAGGTATTCGTTAACCGACTTAAGAAGCCCTGTACAGAATTCAAATTGTGTCTTTTTTTGAATTATTGTTATTCTAAACAATTGCAAATCTCTATGAAAATGTCTCAAATTTTTGCATCAAGTCATAGAGATTTATTAGAATGTATTTAAGGCAAAATACATTAATATTCAAATAATCTCTTTCATACATCATTTTTACATAGTTCAAACAACTTTTTCAAGTGTTTATATTTCCATAAAAAATGAAACTTTGTGCATAACTTTCTTTTCATTGAAAGAAGTTTCATTCATATTATTTTGAGCACTTAAGTATATGTGTTTGGATTGTGATTAAAAGAAAGAGAAAATATCAATTTGTCATATTTTTGAAATTCAAGTCGAGTCTTCAAATTATTCAAATTCTATATTTTGTTTGTATTGATTAGTTCACAATTGTTATTTGGTGTGATCATCAAGTTGTCGGTGATTGTTGTAAAAAGGTTCTTTGAATTGGTCTGATTCAAAGTCTATCATAGTTGTTGGTGTTGTTGGAAATTAAGAAAGTGGTGTGCTTCTTTGTCGTTGTTAGAAGATTGTAGGAGAAGTCTTTGTATGAGACTTGTACAAAGATCTAACAATAATTGAAACCTCTTACACGGCGTGTGAGATGACTAGATGTATCGTTAGTTGAAAAGGAGAATCATTATACATCTTTGTATTCTTTATTTTTTGTACTTTAATTTTCTTTTATTCATCATTCAAAACAGCCCTTCACTTTATTGTAAACCAGAAATTTGAAGAAAAAAAACATACATAAAAACAAAACAAAAAATCCAACAAACACGTCAACAGATGCCCCTGCCGCGGCTAGGACTGGAAATAAGTCAGGCCAGCCTACAGGATCCTATAGCCTAGCATACTTAAGGTCAGACCAGGCCTATTTAATAAAGAAGACATGCTTAGGCTTTTTTAAAAACCTCTTTTATTAAATAGGTCAGGCTTAGGCCTTCTAAAGGCTAACCTAACCTATTTCCACTCCTAGCCGCGGTAGAATACAGTCACGAATGTCCGTCCTCTAACAACAAGTACCGCATATCATTTCTCTAAATTTCTGTTGAATTTATTAAATGAAATTAGAAGTTTTTGATGATCGATACATTCATTCCCTTATATTGGTAAATGAACTTTGAAATAGTGTGAATTATTGAATAATTACGAATAGATTTATTCTTTGGAGCATGATATTTGAACATCAAACTATAGAGGATCATCACCCAGAACCATAAATTATATAATTATATAATTGGTATTTATTACTCCCTTATTACTCCCTCCGTTCCTTTTTAAGTGTCGTTTTAGCAAAAAGCTCTTCAACCAAGATAGTGGATTATTAGAGTTACTTTTTCTATTATACCCTTATTTATTTTTCTCTTTCTAAATAAATTCAATCATACACTCTTTTTTTCCAATAACTAATTGAAAAATTTGAGGTTGAGTTATTGAGAAAATAAGGGTATAAATGACAAATTATAACATTAAATTATAAAACGACACTTAAATAGGAAAAAAATCTTCTGAAACGACACTTAAAAAGGAACGAAGGGAGTATACCTTTTTCTTTTGGCTTGGTTTGGAGTGATCACCCGATAGCACGGATAGAGCCTGCTATCGATTACTCTAAATCTCCAAATAATTAAGTAATGCCCAGAGAAACTTTGGTTTGGTAAATCACCTTACCACAATTTTATATACACTGAAACATGTGTTGGCTTTCAACATAAAATTAGTATGCAAGAGATAATGACTCTGGAGTATTTATGTGATTCATTTGGAACAATGTTCATGAGCTATGTACACAAGCGTAAGTTACGTGGTATCTCGCCTAATAGTATACTAGTAAAACTAATTACCAGTGATTAATATTAGTCGAGGATAGGGGTGGAAATATGCCCGATCGATTAACATAGTGTATTAAAAAATTTATATAGAGATGAAATATTGAATTATTGAGCAAGCTCCCAATAGTAAAACTTGAAGTCAAACAATTGGGATTTTGGGATTCACTTTTAGACTCGCTCTTTGAACATAATGAATTTTTCAGTTAACAGCAAATAGAGCAAATGATATTTTTCCAATGTAAGTTTATTCCTCTTACACATAAGTAACAAGAGTTACTCTGCATTTTTTGATACCGGAAATGGTAAGAATTTTAAAAAATGTATTATCTGTACACAAATGGTTTATAATTGATTATACTATTGCCCTAGTAAAATATTTTATTGATCATGATTTTGCAAGAAAACCCACAAATATATTCGGCGTGCTGATTAGGTGTGTTAGGTGATCACATGACACCTCTATAAGCAGTCGAGCATGATTGTAATTATAAAAGAAGAACCGAGTGATTGGACAAAAGTCTAAAATTACAAAAGTCGCCCACAAAGAGGAAAAAAGAATCAAACTACACCACTTAAAGATAGCCTTGAAAGAAAATATTTATTAAGCGATATTGTTGGCAAAATCAAGAGGCGGGATATGAGACGAGTTAATGTCATAGTCGGTTATAACTCTTTTTCTTTGTTAATAATGGATGTCTCTCCTTTCTCCTACATGGGCGGGAGGCGCCCCATCTCTTTCAAATTTGTACATAGATATGCAAGAAAAGAGAGCTACATCCAAAGTGAAAGAGGTCGCCCTCTACACACCAGCAGAGAACCCACTTGATGCCTCTGGTCTCATCACGCCAAGATCCATCAGGATCCTCGGGCACCACAGTTAGGTTAATATACCTCTGAAGGATAAGTAAAAAGTGATATGTTAATATACCTCTGGTCCGGTTAGATTAATATACCCACTACAACGAATAATACTTTTTATGATGAAACTTTCATCTCCAACATGCTAAAAACTGAGAGGATATGTCTTGGGAGTGCAATGTTTTATTTTGTTAATAAGATAAACAACATATTACGTCGGTGTTATAAAAAATTGAGGTAACACAACTATAAGTTAGTGCCTTTATTTATCCATAAAAAATTAATAAACTTGTTATCTCGGTTTTCTTGAGAACTGAGGTAATATAGCTATAAGAACCTCGCCTCAAATCCCTGTTTCCGCAGTTAAAACTT
Organism: Vicia villosa; assembly: GCF_029867415.1. Taxonomy (NCBI): domain Eukaryota; kingdom Viridiplantae; phylum Streptophyta; class Magnoliopsida; order Fabales; family Fabaceae; genus Vicia; species Vicia villosa. The sequence continues at coordinate 126,832,491 of NC_081184.1, read as the reverse complement.
TGTTATCAATAAACAAGAATAAACAATAATAGAAAAAATAAATATTTCATTGATAATAATAAAAAAACAACACAACAAAGAAAACTACTCAACAAATTCAAACTTCTCAGTCCACTCAACTTCAATATTACACCTAACTATCCCTAACTTATGGAAAAGATTAGTAAGAACTCTTCCATAAGGTATGAGAAAAACAAGATATGCTTGTCACGCCAAGTAAGCGTTTCCAGGTCTTTCTCCCTTGGGAGGAGATTTGCCACTAGAAGTTGTTAGAACAAGATTTGTTCTGATCAATATTCTTAGTTTTGATGATAACAAGGATATGAATTTTGTGTGAGATAATGTGGTACTCTAATACACTGCAATTTCCCTTTCAGGAAATATATAAAGAGTATGCATAAATCAGCGCTCAGAAGCTTTGACTCAGAAGGTTCAGCATGCAACATCAGAACATGGTATGGCAAGACATCAGAAGATGGTCAAGGCAGAATCAGAACATGGGTCTATGGAAGCATCAGAAGAACTTGAGTTCAGAAGCAGAAGCACTGAAGTTCTCATGGTATCACGCTCAGAAGCACTTCAAGGTCAGAAGACAAGAAGATGCTCTGCACCAAGTTGTTTGACTCTGATGATATTCAAACGTTGTAAACACAAACATCAGATCAGAAGCAAGTACAAGATGGCAGGCTACGCTGACTGACAAAAGGAACGTTAGAAGCTATTAAAGGCAACGTTAGTAGACACAGCGTGAACAAGGCTCGAGATAGTTGACAAAAGCGTGAAACATTAAATGCAATGTTGTACGGAATACGCAAAGCATTAAATGCTCCCAGCGGTCATCCTCTCAAGTGCCTATAAGTATGAAGTTCTGATGAGAAGCAAGGTTACCAATTCTGAACGAACTTATTCTGAAAAACTTGCTGAAACGCTGTTCAACTCAAAGCTCAGAAACTTCATCTTCATCAAAGCTCACTACATTGGTGTTGTAATATATTAGTGAGATTAAGCTTAAACGTTAAGAGAAATATCATTGTTGTGATTATAGCTTTTCAGAAGCATTGTAAAACTCTTATTTGATTACATTAATTTGTAAGTAACTAGAGTGATCAAGTGTTAATCAGGATACTCTAGGAAGTCTTAGCTTGTGTCTAAGAAGTTGAAATTAGAGTGATCACGTGGTGGTCAGGATACTCTAAGAAAGTCTTAGCTTGTGTCTAAGCATTTGTTCCTAGAGTGATCAGGTTGTGATCAGGATACTCTAGAAGACTTAGTCGTGGGCTAAGTGGAAAACCATTGTAATCTGTCACGATTAGTGGATTAAATCCTCAGGTGAGGTAAATCACTCAGTGGGGGTGGACTGGAGTAGTTTAGTTAACAACGAACCAGGATAAAAATAACTGTGCAAATTGTTTTTATCGTTCAAGTTTTTAGACTACACTTATTCAACCCCCCCCCCCTTTTCTAAGTGTTTTTCTATCCTTCAATTGGCATCAGAGCGCCGGTTCTAAGGTGCAAGCACTTAACCGTGTTTAGAAAAGATTCAGGAAGAGAAAAACGCTTCAGTAGAAGATGGCTGGTGAAATTCCAACAAATCCATCTGCATCTACATCTGGCTCTGCTGAGCAATATAATGGTAACAATGGTTATACTAGACCACCAGTATTTGATGGTGAAAACTTTGAATACTGGAAAGATAAACTGGAAAGTTACTTTCTTGGTCTAGATGGTGAACTATGGGATCTTCTGATGGATGGTTACAAACATCCAGTAAAAGCTAGTGGCGTAAGGCTTACAAGGCAAGAAATGGATGATGATCAGAAGAAGCTTTTCAGAAATCATCATCAATGTAGGACTGTTTTGCTGAATGCTATCTCTCATGCTGAGTATGAGAAGATATCTAATAGGGAAACTGCCTATGATATATATGAGTCATTGAAAATGACCCATGAGGGAAATGCTCAAGTCAAAGAGACTAAAGCTCTTGCTCTAATCTAGAAATATGAAGCCTCCAAGATGGAGGATGATGAAGATATTGAGAAAATGTTCTCAAGATTTCAAACTCTAACTGCTGGATTGAGAGTTCTGGATAAAGGCTACACCAAGGCTGATCATGTAAAGAAGATCATCAGAAGCTTACCCAGAAGATGGGGTCCAATGGTGACTGCATTCAAGATTGCAAAGAATCTGAATGAAGTTTCTTTTGAAGAGCTTATCAGTGCCTTGAGAAGCCATGAAATAGAGCTGGACGCAAACGAGCCTCAAAAGAAAGGTAAGTCTATTGCTTTAAAATCTAATGTTAAAAAATGCACTAACGCTTTTCAGGCTAGAGAAGAAGATCCTGAAGAATCAAAATCTGAAGAAGAAGATGAACTGTCCATGATCTCCAGAAGGGTAAACCAACTCTGGAAGAGCAAGCAAAGGAAGTTCAGAGGCTTCAGAAGTTCAAAGAGATTTGAACGTGGAGAATCTTCTGGTGGCAGAAGATCTGACAAGAAGAAGGCCGTCTGCTATGAGTGCAATGAGCCTGGACATTATAAGAACGAGTGTCCAAAACTTCAGAAGGAGAATCCCAAGAAGAAGTTTCATAAGAAGAAAGGTCTTATGGCAACATGGGATGATTCTGAATCAGAATCAGAATCAGACTCTGAAGGAGAACAAGCCAACTTCGCGCTGATGGCTATAGAAGCTGATGGATCAGAATCTACATCAGAATCAGATTCTGAAGAGGTATTTTCTGAACTATCTAGAGAAGAGTTAGTTTCCAGTTTAACAGAACTTCTGGAACTCAAGGCTCATCTTAGTATCAAATACAAAAAGCTGAAGAAGCAGTTTGAATTTGAAACTAAGAAGCTGGAATTGGAAAATTCTGAATTGAAGGAAAAAGTTTTAAATCTATCCAAAGATAATGGATCTCCTTCTGAAACAGAAAACTCCATTCCTAGCATGAATCATATTCTGAAAGAATATGACTCGAGCTTCAGAAAGTTCTTATCTAGAAGTATTGGCAGAAGTCATCTTGCTTCTATGATATATGGTGTTTCTGGAAACAGAAGGTTTGGTTTTGGCTATGAGGGTGATACCTCACATAAATTTGAACCTGTTGATGATCTGAAGATCACATACAAGCCATTGTATGATCCGTTCAAATATGGCCATGCACATGATATTAGGCTCACTTCACATACACAGAAGTTTAACACTGTTCACACTAAGAAGCATGTGACACATCCTAAGAAATATCATGCTGACAAACCTAAAGAATATCATGTTGTTCCTCCTGTTAAATATTTTGCTAAACCCAAGTTCAATCAGAACTTGAGGAGAACTAACAAGAATGGACCCAAGAAATTATGGGTACCTAAGGAGAAGATAATTTCTGTTGCAGATATCCTTGGCTGCAAAGAGGACAAAAAGCAAAATGTCATGGTACCTGGACTCTAGGTGCTCGCGACACATGACGGGAAGAAGGTCTACATTCCAAGACCTGGTGCTTAAACTAGGTGGAGAAGTCAAGTTTGGAGGAGATCAGAAGGGCAAAATCATTGGCTCTGGAACCATAAGTCTTGGTAACTCTCCTTCCATAATTAATGTACTTCTTGTAGAAGGATTAACGCATAACTTATTATCCATAAGTCAATTAAGTGACAATGGTTATGATATGATCTTCAATCAAAAGTCTTGCAAGGCTGTAAGTCAGAAGGATGGCTCAATCCTATTTACAGGCAAGAGAAAGAACAACATTTATAAGATTGATCTTTCAGATCTTGAGAAGCAGAAGGTGACTTGCCTTATGTCTATTTCTGAAGAGCAATGGGTCTGGCACAGAAGATTAGGACATGCTAGTTTGAGAAAGATTTCTCAGATTAACAAACTAAATCTGGTCAGAGGACTCCCTAATCTGAAATACAAATCAGATGCTCTTTGTGAAGCATGTCAGAAGGGCAAGTTCTCCAAACCTGCATTCAAGTCTAAGAATGTTGTCTCTTCCTCAAGGCCGTTAGAACTCTTGCACATTGATCTGTTTGGCCCAATCAAAACAGCATCTGTCAGAGGGAAGAAATATGGATTAGTTATCGTAGATGATTATAGCCGCTGGACATGGGTAAAGTTCTTGAAACACAAGGATGAGTCTCATTCAGTGTTCATTGAATTCTGCACTCAGATCCAATCTGAGAAGGAGTGCAAGATCATAAAGGTCAGAAGTGATCATGGTGGCGAATTTGAGAACAGATATTTTGAGGAGTTCTTCAAAGAAAATGGTATTGCCCATGATTTCTCTTGCCCTAGAACTCCACAGCAACATGGAGTTATAGAGCGAAAGAATAGGACTCTACAAGAAATGGCCAGAACCATGATCAATGAAACAAATATGGCTAAGCACTTCTGGGCAGAAGCAATAAACACTGCATGTTATATTCAGAATAGAATCTCTATAAGACCTATTCTAAATAAGACTCCTTATGAATTGTGGAAGAACAAAAAGCCCAACATTTCATATTTTCATCCTTTTGGATGTGTGTGTTTTATTCTAAATACTACAGATTATCTTGGTAAGTTTGATTCTAAAGCACAAAAGTGTTTCCTTCTTGGATATTCTGAACGCTCTAAAGGCTACAGAGTATACAATACTGAAACATTGATTGTAGAAGAATCAATCAATATCAGGTTTGATGATAAGCTTGGTCTTGAAAAACCAAAGCAGCTTGAGAATTTTGCAGATATAGATATTGATATATCAGAAGCTGTAGAACCAAGAAGCAAAGCTGCAGAAGCTGGAAGTCTCAGAAGCAATGGATCAGAAGATCAAGTTGCTGCATCTTTAGAGAACCTCAGGATTTCTGAAGAACCAACAGTCAGAAGATCACCTAGACTTGCTTCAGCTCATTCAGAAGATGTGATCCTTGGGAAGAAAGATGATGCTATCAGAACAAGATCATTTCTAAAGAATGACAATCAGAAGCAGTGATCAGAATCAGAAGGCGTAAAGTCCTTTCAGAAAAATACAGCTGTCATCTATTTTCTGAGGATGAACACGTGTATGTACGGTTAGTACAAAGCGTGCAGTTGAAAAGACGCCGACCTAGGTAACTGTGTTACATCATTTCATTTACCACGTTCTCTCACCTAACGTCACTTATCATTTAATGTAATTGATTTCTTTTGTTTCTGTAACTGTTCTTTCTCAAAATTTTATTGCATTTTTTTTAAATCCGTCTCTATATATTCTTTTCAAATCATATCATTTATCTTTTTCGCTCTCATTCTCTCTTTCTTCTTGCATACTTTCTTTTGAAAACTTCTTAGTCTCTTCTAAAACCCTAAACGAAAACCCAGAATTTGTTCTTCTTATTTGTTCATTTTGCTTCAATGGCTGCTTCTTCATCTCAAAATGTTGGTTCATCTGCTCCTCTCCATATTCAAGATGAAGAAAATCAGGAACTCACTCCAGTTGTTGCGTGCTCCATTCCTAAGGATGAATTGGAAGTTCTATGTGAACTCATGGTTGATTTTGATAACATTGAAGAACACCAATATAATCTTAAAGAAGATGTCATCTTTCAAGGATGGACTTCACTGTTCGCTGAGTTCTGTGGACCAGTCTATCCAGATCTCGTCAAAGAATTCTGGGTGCATGCAGTTGTCGCCCCTAAATCCATCTTGTCTTTCGTCCATGGAAAGTTTGTGGTAGTAACTGAGAACATCCTAAGAATGATGTTTGATTTGAGAAACCCTGAAGGGGTTTTTGAAATCGATCAGAGGGCTGAATGGAAAGATGTTTTATCTACTCTCTACACAGATGTAAATGAAACAAAGCATGTCAAGGACATGAGACACCTCTACAAAATCTGGACCAAGATTCTTCTTGGGTGTTTCTATCACAGGAAAGGAACACATGCTTCTTACTTCGTCAACAATGAGCAAAAATACATTCTGTATTGCATTGCCACTAAGAAGAAGGTTGATGCTATCTACATTATCTTCAACCATATGTGGAAGGCTGTGAAGGATTCCAGAAATGCCTTCAGAGAAAAAAGTTGCACCACTATTCCTTTTGGTAGAATCATCACAAATCTTCTGGTTCATTCCAAGATTGTTGAGAACTTGGAAACTGAAGGTATTATCAAAGACCTTGCTGTCACCTCTGGGAGTTGCTTGAATGCTCACACTTTAAAGAAGATGAAGGTGATTGATAATATCATCAAAACTCCCCAACCTCTTGCTAGAACAAGAATCAGAAGAGAACCCGTTCTAGCTGAATTTGAAACCTTCTTCAATAGTGAGGTACCAGAAGTCAGAACTAAGTATCTGAAGTCACAAAAAGAGGATAAAAGTCTTAAAGGTCAAGAGAAAGGTGCTCCTGTTAAAATAAATAGCAAGAAGGAAGGAAGAACCAAAAGAAAGTTTGATCATCCTTCTGTTAATCAGGTGAAGGTAGTTCAGAAAGTTGTTGCTGCCACTGAGAAAGAAGTGGTTCCAGATGAAGTCATTGCAAAGGTTGTTAAGGCTGTTTCTGTTGAATTTGAGAAAAATAAGAAGGAAGCTGAGAAGAAGAAGAAGTCAAATAACAATGCTGAGATTGTTGAAGTTGTTGAGAAGGAGAAAACCAAAAAAAGGAAGCTGATAATTCAAGACTCCGATGAAGAAAATGTTGTTCAAGAGGCTGTGAATCAGCAGGAAGTTCTGGCGACCGTCAGAAGGAGAGAGATCTCTAGCGGCAAAACAAAGATTGTTGAAGAGCCGAAGAGTAAGAAGCAGAAGAAGACTGAGGCTGTGGTCAAAGCTATTCAGAAAGCAACCAAAGGTATATGTATTTCTGAACCTGATTCTACTCCTGCTGGTATTTCAGAAGTTGCACCAATAGCGGTTGCCCATATCCCTGAACCAGAAAAAGCCCCATCAGAATCACCTATAACTGTCCATGTTCTTACACCTCCATCTTCTCTTGTAACCATTCCTTCTTCTCCACCCACCATCAATCCTGTTCTGGATATACCACCCCTTCAAACTCTCTTTCCACCTCACACAAATATCTCCATCTCTCAACCTCCTCCCCATGCCAACTTTGAACCCATTCCTTCTACCTCTCAAAACAACCAAAGTGGTTCTGATTTTCCAGATTCTGCATCACATGAGCAACTGCTCCGTGATTGCAACTACACTCCCAAGCCTCGTCCTGAAGCTGAATTGGTAGTGTTAGATTCTGATACTGAAGCAGAATCTTCTTATAGGTTGGATAGAGAGCCTCAACCTTATTCCATCCCTAACCCTGCCTTTTCTAAAACCAAAATAAAATCCCGCCGTTTGTACCCTATTGGTGTAATTTTTGAAAAGTTAAAGAGGAATCTCAGAAGTATCTTTGATACTCTCAGAATTGCTGAAAGTTCTGGCTTGAATGACGTCGCTATGCGGAAGTTCTGGAGAATCTTACGCAGAGAATCAGATGCTCTTTTTATAGAACTTCAGGAAGCCTGCGTAGAAGCTGCTCCACGGCCTCGTGGAATTTTGAGAAGCTATGAAGACTTCTGGTGTGCTCGTCTCGAAGGAAGATATATCTTGGAAGAAAAGCCCTTTGTGGATGAATTGGAAGTAGCAAGACTGGCTGCTGCATTGGAAGCTAATCCTTGCAGGGAAATTATGGTCTGGAGACCTCAATATCCTGTTCTGAACGGGGATTTCAAGACTCTCTTTGACTTTTTGAGGGAAAACCCTTCTAAGAAAGACCCAAGCTTGGTCATTCCAGAAGTTGTTGACCCACCAGAAGTTGAAGGTCCTTCTGCCCCCAGGAATCTAGCTGCCATTCTCCAGGAACTTGAGAATGGAGATTCTGAGATTCCAGCTGCAGAATATGGAGATGCTTCAATGCAAGAAGCAGATGTAGAAGATCATGTTGCTGAATCAGTTCCTGTTGAGAAAATCCCTGCAAATGATCTATCCATTGGAAGCTACAGATCACAATGCCATCCCTTTGGATAGAAGCTGTGAAGCTTCTTCTGATGAACCTTCCCGTCTTGTAAGGACTCTGGAAGTTCTTCAGAAGAACCAGGATGAGCAAAGCTCAGTCAATGCTGAGTTTAAAGCTTTCACAAAAAAGCAGAATGAGCACAACAATGGGGTTCAAAAGATGCTGGCCAAGATCTTATCAAAGCTAGGGTCATCTTAGATTGAGTCTTAGTTGTTTTGTTTTTTGCTTTTGCTGCATCTGTTTTGTGCATCTTCTCTTCCTTATCTTCGTGTACTTCTGTACTTGTTTGCTTGAACATCAATGAAAATCATCTTTTTCTTCCGTGTGTTTCTTTTTCTTTTTCATCTGAATCTGAATCTTTTATGTTTTTGATGTTATGACAAAAAGGGGGAGAAATATGTGATAAATGATTTGATTTAATCAGTTGCTTTACTAACAGAACTTGCAAAATTCTATGCTTTAAGTTGTGTTGTTGCAGGAATTGAAGAAAATATTTAAAAGATCAACATAAGAAGCAACAAGATGAGGAAAAGCAATTCTATACTCTTGGATCCTTGAAGCAAGCTGAGTGGTATGAAGCTTCAGAATCAGAAGGAAGAATGTTCAGATATTCTGATGATAGAATATGCTCTGAAACATTATGCCTATGTGTTCTGATACATATTATGTGGCTCTGATACATTTTATGTGTTCTAAAACATATTCTATGTTCTGACTCATTCATGCTGACTTTTGTCGTTTAGTTTTGTTCTGTAACATTTCAGGATGTAGAGATGCTCTGATGATTCTCTGGTACATTCAACAATGTTTTGATACAATCTAGCATGAAGTGATGTAAGAAGAAATTCAAGTTCTGAAGCTGTCCGATGGAAGCAGAAATCAGAAGCTGTGAATGTTCTGAAGATCAAAGAAATTCAAGTTCTGAAGCTGTCTGATGGAAGCAGGAATCAGAAGCTGTGACTGTTCTGAGGATCTAAAGAAATTCAAAGTTCTGAAGCTGTCCTATGGAAGCAGAAATCAGAAGTCGTGAATGTTCTGAAGATCAAGCATATGTGAACGTCTCTACTGAAATACTCAGGGAAGTCTTTTATTTATAAAATTCTTCTAGTATTAATTTCAGGGGGAGATTATTCATCTCAGGGGGAGAATGTCAATCTCAGGGGGAGACATATTCACATGCTTATGCTATAGCTGTGTAATTGTCTTTAGCCGCCTGCTCTTTCTGATCGCAAATTCATATCATTTATATATGTTTTTGTCATCATCAAAAAGGGGGAGATTGTTAGAACAAGATTTGTTCTGATCAATATTCTTAGTTTTGATGATAACAAGGATATGAATTTTGTGTGAGATAATGTGGTACTCTAATACACTGCAATTTCCCTTTCAGGAAATATATAAAGAGTATGCACAAATCAGCGCTCAGAAGCTTTGACTCAGAAGGTTCAGCATGCAACATCAGAACATGGTCTGGCAAGACATCAGAAGATGGTCAGGGCAGAATCAGAACATGGGTCTATGGAAGCATCAGAAGAACTTGAGTTCAGAAGCAGAAGCACTGAAGTTCTCATGGTATCACGCTCAGAAGCACTTCAAGGTCAGAAGACAAGAAGATGCTCTGCACCAAGCTGTTTGACTCTGATGATATTCAAACGTTGTAAACACAAACATCAGATCAGAAGCAAGTACAAGATGGCAGGCTACGCTGACTGACAAAAGGAACGTTAGAAGCTATTAAAGGCAACGTCAGTAGACACAGCGTGAACAAGGCTCGAGGTAGTTGACAAAAGCGTGAAACATTAAATGCAATGCTGTACAGAATACGCAAAGCATTAAATGCTCCCAACGGTCATCTTCTCAAGTGCCTATAAGTATGAAGTTATGATGAGAAGCAAGGTTACCAATTCTGAACGAACTTATTCTGAAAAACTTGCTGAAACGCTGTTCAACTCAAAGCTCAGAAACTTCATCTTCATCAAAGCTCACTACATTGTTGTTGTAATATATTAGTGAGATTAAGCTTAAACGTTAAGAGAAATATCACTGTTGTGATTATAGCTTTTCAGAAGCATTGTAAAACTCTTATTTGATTACATCAATTTGTAAGTAACTAGAGTGATCAAGTGTTGATCAGGATACTCTAGAAAGTCTTAGCTTGTGTCTAAGCAGTTGAAATTAGAGTGATCACGTGGTGGTCAGGATACTCTAAGAAAGTCTTAGCTTGTGTCTAAGCATTTGTTCCTAGAGTGATCAGGTTGTGATCAGGATACTCTAGAAGACTTAGTCGTGGGCTAAGTGGAAAACCATTGTAATCTGTCACGATTAGTGGATTAAATCCTCAGGTGAGGTAAATCACTCCGTGGGGGTGGACTGGAGTAGTTTAGTTAACAACGAACCAGGATAAAAATAACTGTGCAAATTGTTTTTATCGTTCAATTTTTTAGACTACACTTATTCAAACCCCCCCCCCCCCTTTCTAAGTGTTTTTCTATCCTTCAGAAGTTAAAACCAAAATTTTGTAATTGGGAGTAGAGAAGAAGGACTAGAGAACTTATTTTGTTTGGCATAAATTTAGTGAAGTTGGGTTGAATACACATTTTTATGTTCATAATGTTCAACACAACAACCTGTCTCTTGAAAGTTGATTGTCATAGCAATCGGTGATGGAGTAATGAAGAAATGAGAGCCATTGATATTGGATTGGATGACTTCATGATGACCAACTGACACAACAGAGGTATTCATCCAAAACTCTTTAACGAGATTAGTGTATATGGGGCCATAAAGAATGTGAGATTAACCGTTCAACCTCTGTTTGTTAACAACTTTCCTTAGGTCAAAACAATCGAAGTCTACATACTTTTCATTGATAACGAACAACACATTTGCATCTATTTTTGAAACAATAGGACTTTGAAACAAGGAAACAAGAAACAAAGAGTTGGTAATGAGACGTTGAAAATAGGAAAACATTTTGAAACAATGTTTGAAGACACAACAATACGTTTAAATAGCTCAAAAATCTCCTTAATAATCCAAAAGAGACGTTACGACTTGGATATAACTGATCATTGTTATTCTAGTTATATGATTCTAATTCATGTGCGTCATGTCGGTGTTCTAACCTCTCTTTTAATTGTATTTTTTATTTGTAAATAAATGTTCTAGCCCGTCGGTTTTACAAAAATACCAAGGGAACATTGAAACCTCTATTTTAATTGTATTTTTTATATGTAAATAAATGTTGTAACACGTCGGTTTTCCAAAAACTTGAGGAAACATTGGAACCTCTATTTTAATTGTATTTTTAATTTGTAAATAAATATTCTAACCTGCCCTTAATCAAATCTTTGTCGTCTGTTTCATGACTATCACCGTCTAAGACATTACCATCAGTGATCTGCGTGAAACATAAATAACTTCCATTATAAAATCATTCTGAAACATCATAAACCCTTGAAACTATCCTCTAATTTAAGATTTGCAATAGTCTATCTAACCATTTTTTTGTTTTCCAGAACTATCTTGGATTTGAAGATCCAACATCATGAAGAGTGTAAGGTTTGCAAGAGTGTTTTCCATGAATAGTTCTGTACGGTGGATTGCAAGAGGATAAGATTATCTGGGTTTAAGGTTTGTGTTCTTAAGTATTTATTTGAGCAGTTTTTTTATTTATTTATCTAACCTTTTTTCTTCATATCAGAAACAAAAGCAAGCAAAAGTCATAAAGAATACCCTTTTTTTGTTTGGAGAATATCAAGGGATTGAAAATCCACCATATGATCTTCATGGACAATTAATTTTTTGTGTGTAAAAAATGTAATATTCTGGATAAATACTTTAGTTTGTAAACAAATTATTTTATTAATGTTATGTGTAAGCAATGCAACGAGTTTTATTATAAAAAAACAAATAACCCCTCAACTGTTTTAATAAACTGAGATAAAAAAGGTGCGAGATCTAGTAAATAATAAAAGTGAAGAAGCTGAGGTTTGAACTCATGCGCTAATAAAATTAGACATCAGTGTTTTAAACATCGAGGTGATAAATCTTTACTTTTTATGACAACCTTGTTTACCTCACTTCTAATTCCAAGGTATAATGCACTTCGCGTCCGATGTTAGATGTGTTATTTGTAGTAGTGACCTTGACTGATAAGTGAAAGTGTTATGTTAATATACTTCTGGCCTGATTAGGTTAATATACCTCTGACCGATAAGTAAAAAGTGATATGTTAATATAACTATGGTCCGGTTAAATTAATACACCTATGGACGATAAGTAAAAGGTTATATGTTAATATACCTCTGGGCCGGTTATGTTAATATACCTTTGACTGATAAGTAAAAAAGTGTCATGTTAATATACCTTTAGTCTTCCCTGATTATGTTAATGCATCTATGACCGATAAGTAAAAAGAGTTAAGTTAATATATTTCTAGCATCTCGACCGAGATACCTCTGACCCTAAGAGGCTTGATTAGTTTCCCGACCATATGTCGATCAAAACGGGGCTGGCCGAACTATGTTTTATACGCCGAGATCTCTCAGGAAATAGAGCCCAACCCACTGAAGCACATGAATCATTAACTTAAAACCATTAGCAAACTGAGATTCACATAGGGTCGGACATTCTATTTTGATCCCTGTTCAAATGAATCAATTATTTATCAAATAAATAAAACACATCACGCCTTCCTTATGTCTAGAACCTGCCGAGTTCTATGACGTTAATGGATCGAGATACTATTGAGGTTCTCCGACTTCTCTATGTCTGGAACCTACCAGGATCTATGACTCCAAGGGACATTAAAGTCGTGGTTTTTTCTAACTTCATTAAAGTGATAAATCTTTCAGTATGCGCTAGGGTGAATCCCTTTGAAATTGATTCCTCATAAAGACCACGAACTTACGGGAGCTTACTCGGTCAGAATGAGCCTATGTCAAGTTTATGTAATCCGAGATAAACTCAAAACACCTCATCCTTTTAGGCCTCGTGATTTGGGGGCTTATGTACATCCCTAATTTTTATCATACTAAACACATCATCATTCATGTCTCTCTACATTGGAGCCATTGAGTGGCTCTAAGTGGACATAATTTGTAGAAAAAAACGAAGATCCCTAGTTCTTCAAAGTTAAATTAAATGGTTAATATGATGAATAAATGGTAAGTAATAGAGGGCTTTTAATCACTGAGCCAAGACAAATAGAGTGGTAGCTTTATCTTGCAGTGAATTAACTCGTATCTACCTTTTCAAAGTGAGCTTTAAGGTCTGAAAATGATGAAATGGAGTTTGTGCTTGCAAGGTGTTTCAAACTTCTGTAATGGTTCGAGTAGTTTCAGATGATACCGATGAAGGTTTTTGGGTGAAGATTTGAAGTTAAAACACGCTTGAATCGAGGAACCAACTTCTTGTTTTTAGAGGTATCAGATTGAGATTTCAGGAGAGTTTTTGGGGCTATTGAAGCTTGCAAATGAAGGGGAAACTATGTTCTATTTATTGGGAAAGCAATAAGGTCAAGGTATGTGTGAAATCAGATCCCAATCGTGTGAATCCATTCTAGAATTTTTTGATTTTCCGAGCATGTGAAGCAAGGGTGAAAGCATGACTAACGTCTTGAAACAAGTCATTTTGTATTGTGGTAAATGAATTTTAGTGTAAGGAGCGAATTGTACATGGTTTGAGTGGTCCCAAGTTAACTTTTTGTGGAGTTTTGGTTTCAGGTCATTTACCAAAATGTAGAGGTCAAGTCACCATGTTCATGCTTAGGCCAAATCCAATTTATTCGTGCGTTTTGTGATTTTTCTTAAGCCAAATTTTCCTTTCATAGAGGAGAACCAAATGAAAAAAGAACCAGGTCCAAATGATGCTTGAGCTGAAAATGGCATGGAGGTAAAGTTGAGGTCGTGACCTGAAATTTCAGGTCTGGCAATAGGTCAAACAGGTCATAAACCTAGTTTTGTGCACATATGGCCTGAAATCCAATTCAAAATTTGATATGCTTAGGAGTTGAATTGATGTTTGACCTCTCAAGAAAAGTTTTAGAAGACATCAAATGTTACATTTGGCTCCAAGAAGCGCCCAAAAAAATTGAAAATTGAGGAAGTTATGGTATTTGGACCAAATGGTATGCCATACTTGTATCAACTTGAGATTTTTGAAATATCTTGCATTCCAAGGCTCAATGATGAACAAATGAAAACCAAATAAATGAAACTTAGAAGGCCCTTGATTAATCTTGATGATTTCTCTAGAAATGAATGAAAATGACATAGAAATAAACACATGAACCATATTTGAATCGATCTTGAAAAAAGGAAAAAATCATGACCTTCTGATCAGTGGTTTTCACACATATATTTACCGTTGTTTTTAAGTATCTTCAAGTTATTTTATTTAGTGTTTTATGTTATTATTCGTCATTTTATGCTTTGGTTGTGTGTTTTAATGTTTTCAGGCTATATGGACAAATCAGAATAAATCAGTGCAAAACTCGGAGTTTCGAGGAAGTTCAAAAAGCATGATTCAGGAGGCCTGGCACGGGTGGCCGTGTTGCTCAACACGGGCCGTGTCAGGAAGAGCGCTGGAACGAAGTGTGGAAAGAAAGGAAAAAAATAGTGGTGCAACACGGGTGCCCGTGTTGCTCAACACGACACGTGTTGCTAAGCCTGGGACTTCATGATGAAAAACAATCAACAGTGGACCAACACGGGTGCCCGTGTTGGGTGATGACGCTGATTTCAGTGATTTTTATTAATTTGTTCAGTGGTTGTCCTGGAAGGGTGTTTTCGGGATTTCCAACCAACTTAAGTGAGTCTGCACTATTTAGGAGAGTTTTCAAGATGAATTAGGGATCTTTTTGCCACACGAAGAATCGGAGGATTGAGAGAAGAAGCCTATGCAATTGGAGAAGAATAGAGAACTCTCATGAGCGGAAGCCATTGAAGATCAAAGTTCATCATCTCTATTATAATGTCTTTATTTGATATCTTTGTAATTTCTTTGGATGAAATGAGTAGCTAAACCCCCCAATGCTAGGGGGTGTCCCTGATTAACATTTGTGATGATTTTGAATTTCGAGTTTCAATAACATATTTCTCTTTCACGTTCAATTTAATGGTATACGGTTTTTAACGCTTTCCTCGCCGGACCAACTGGATTGATTTATGACTGACAATTAGGATTGACCTCCATTGTTAGGGTTTTTATACCTTTATACTATAATAGATATCACCTAGGACTAGGGATACCCTATAGTAACCGGATTGTTCTTGATTATAATAATACTTGATTTGATCACTAATTTTGAAGGACTTTGGGATTAGGATTTCAATGTTCAAAGGTTTTCCCACTAAGGACTTAGGAGCAAATACCCTTAAGAACCGGTAATTGATAAGTTGAATTTTGTTAGTGAAACAAGGGTTCAGAATTGCTACATGTTAATGCACACACCTACCCTGGCATGTTACTCATATTTGGCCAGATCAACCATTTTAAATTTATTTGCAATTTAATTCGTAATTATGAAAACCAAAACCCCCAAGGCTTTTTGTTTAATTGAATTCCTACCAACTCTATAATATCAGGCAGTCCTTGAGATCGATATTCGGGGAATTTTCCCTTTATTACTACAGAGGCAAAATAGTACACTTGCTATTTTTCCTATCACCTTCTCTTGATCAAATGAAATTGAATGAAGCTTTACATGAATATGGCCTAAGATTATAGGTCATGTCTTGAATAAAAGTCCATTTGACCAGGAGTTTACCATAACTTTGACTTTGAGGATCAAAATCCTAATTTGGAAATCATGCTTGATCTTTGGGAAAACTTCAACCACAAACCAAGTTGCTTTGAGTCCTTGACCATTTTTGAATATGAAACAAGACCTTTTAGGCATTAGATAACTCTCTTGCTCTTTGATTGCCAACCCTACCTTGCACAAAAAAGAAGAAAGCGACAAACATATTTTTGTATTTTGAATAATGGTTAGAAAAGTTAGATGATAAAACATAAGCAAATAAATATGCCAAAAGAAACACAAGGGTGCTTTGTGATCTCCCTCAAAAGATAACCCAAGGATCAATGGGATAGAAGAATGTCATGATTGTGATCTTGGTTGAATGCAAATGAATGATAAGTGGAATCTTAGGGGTAAAAATTAGGGTATAACAATGCCACAACCAGTCTTCTTCTTCTCCATTATTTGAATTCTTTCTTGACTTCTCATCATTTGCAAGATTATTTCTTTGCTTCATCTTTTCTTTTCCAAACTTCTTGATGAATATTGCTTGCAATGCCTATTCAACCACCTTCTCCCTTTCTGAGTTCCTCTGTTTCAGCCTCATCTTATGATCCTCTAATGAAGCTTGAAGTTCTTCTAACATCATATCAGTTAGGTTATTGGACTCTTAAATGAACATTACAATATAATCAAAATTTGAAGTCAGAGATCTCAACACTTTCTCAATCTTCTCCAAACCGTTGGTTGATTCACCACACGCCTTCATCTTGTTGGTGAGTAACACTAATCTTGAGAAGAAACCAGACGCCGGTTCATCTTCTTTCATTTGTTTTATCTCAAACTACTTTCTCAGTGTTTGCAACTTCAACCTCTTTAGTTTTTTATCTCCATTGTACAAGTTATTCAACTTGTTCCACAATCCTTTGGACGTTTCTTCTTCAATGATCTTCTCGAACACATTTGGATCCACACACAGGTGAATAAAGAAAAGAGTTTTTCCTTTTTTTTTCTTCCTTTGTTCATTATGTGCAACCTTCTGAACATCATTTGCATTTGCTTCCAATGCAGGTATTCCAGCACACACGACTCCAGCTGTAACACCCTTCTAAACCCCACGACAATTAATCAAATTAAATCAGAGTAACATGCACAAGGACGTCACAATTATAAATAAAGATAAATCGCATCGGTCACAAGTCATGCATTCACTGAAGAAACATACTAACTTAACTCATAAATAAACTATCTCATGTTTACACAGCGGAATAAGTCATCAAACTAGCATTACATCATCCATGCTTTAATCCTCAAATAAGATAAACAAAACAAAGTTAATGTCATAAACTAAAAATAGCATTCCCTAGTGTTACACCTATCAGAGCATGACCCGACGCTAACCGACACATTGACTCATGAGCTAATCCTCACCGATTCGAAGCCGCTATCCACAATCTGAAAAATATATTGTAAGGGTGAGTCTCATTCGCAATTAATAAATATTATTGCATTATAAATAACAGTACATCAACAGTTATATTATTCACCCAACTCGTCTATATCCAGATTGTCCATCAACATACACACATATACCCTCAAAACAATACAAGAGTATACATATAGTCATGTTATCAATTCCATGCAAATGAATGCAACTGACTCTATGCATGTGGTACCAATCATCATCAATGGGAATCACCCACCGACCGATCTATCATCATCCAGATACGGCCCTGCCAACACAAATTCCACACAATGGGAATTCTGCCATTCACTGAATCCTCTCATCATCTAGGATTCAGCCCTCTTCAATGCTTATGAATGCATACAACATATATATATATATATATATATATATATATATATATATATATATATATATATATATATATAACATACTTTCGTCATCTCCACTCTATGAGTAGTATCATCTATACTCATTTCATCACCATCATCATTATTAAGCATGTTCATATATACATTAACATCATTCAATAAAATCAATCATCAGTAAACCACAAAATCACATCACAAGGTTTACACAGTCTCAAACAGCATACAAAACAGGCCTACAGATCGAAAGTTACACATCATTGAACTTTCCAGAAAAATCACAAAACAGAAATTTCACATACAGAAGCCATACGCGTATCATCAAGTCCATACGCGTCCATACGCGTATCATCATCCCTCATACGCGTACCATACGCATTTCATCAGAGTCAAAATGGCCTAAAAACAACCTCATACGCGTATCAACCTTGCCATACGCGTATCACCAGAATCAATTTCCTCTTTAAAAAATTCCATACCCGTATGAGCATCCTCATACGCAAACAACCAGTACAGTGTGTTTTGGGGAAAGGGCAGAAACGTATCATACGCGTATAGCCCTTGGGGAATGTCCCTCATATGCGTATGACCTCTTCCCATACGCGTATGACACTGTTCCATACGCGAAAAACTAGAAAATATCCAGAATTCAGCAGTTTTCGTAACTGTCCAATTCCCACTCGTTTCTACTCATACCAGTCTACGATTTTGAGTCTAAAACAACCAAAATTCACGTTTTCATACACGGGATTCATTCATACGGATTAATCTATCATCCTACATCAATTCATACATCAAAACCCCAAAATCTAAACCAATTCTTAGAACCCCAAAAACCTAACTCTGACATACAAATCAAATTGAATCAACACAACTATCATGCACCAATCATCTATAATCACAATAAGAGATGATAATTGGAAGAGTCCCCCTTACCTTAGCCAAATTCTTGCTCTTTGGTCTCTTCCTCTTTGTTCCTCTTCTACGTTCTTCGTGTTCCAACTTCTCTCTTTTCACGTTCTATTCTTTCTTTCCCAATTCTAATTATTTTATGAAAAATAATATTAAATTAGTAAGGGCTTTACTACACCACACCCCCTCTTCTTACTAATCTCTCACATGGCCCAAATGCCATCAACCATCATTTTTTCCATTATTTTCATAAAATCCATAATAATAATAATTATTATTAATCTAATATTCAAATTAAATTAAAATTAAAATTATACGGGTGTTACAACTCTCCCCCACTAAAAGAGTTTTCGTCCTCGAAAACATACCTCAGGTAAAGAGCTCGGGATAAGAATCCTTCATCTGGCTCTCTAGCTCCCAGGTAACATTTCCTTCAGCCGGTCCTCCCCAAGCTACTCTGACTAAAGTTATTTCCTTACCACACAATTGCTTCTGCCTTCGATCCTCAATCCTCACAGGCAATGCCTCAACCGTTAAGTTGTCTTTTACCTGTACATCATATACTTGGATCACATGGGACGGATCTGAAATGTATTTTCTCAACTGAGACACATGAAACACATCATGCAAGTTTGCAAGCATCGGCGGTAAAGCGACACGATATGCCACTTCTCCCACTCTTTCAGAAATTTGGAATGGTCCAATAAAACGTGGAGTCAACTTCTTTGACTTCAATGCCCGACCAATACCTGTCATAGTAGTAACTCTCATAAACACATGGTCTCCCTCTTGAAACTCAAGTGTTTTCCTCCTCTTGTCATGATAACTTTTCTGACGACTCTGAGAAGCTTTCATCTTCTCTTGAATCATCTTAATCTTCTCTGCGGTCTTTTGTACAATTTCCGTACCAATCACAACACTCTCACCAGATTCATACCAACACAACGGCGTCCTACACCTCCTACCATACAAAGCCTCAAACGGAGCCACACCGATACTCGAATGATAACTGTTGTTGTAGGTAAACTCAATCAAAGGCAGATAACTATCCCAAGTACCTCCTCTTTCCAACACACAAGCCCTCAACAGATCTTCTAACGACTGAATCGTCCTCTCCGTCTGTCCATCAGTCTGCGGATGATAAGCAGAACTCAATCTCAGCTTAGTACCCAAAGCTTTCTACAAACCTTCCCAGAACTTAGACGTAAACCTCGGATCTCTGTCTGACACGATACTTGAAGGAATACCATGCAGACTCACTATCTTCTCAATATACAATTGAGCTAGCTTCTCCATCGGATAATCCATTCTCACCAGTATAAAATGTGCAGACTTCGTCAACCTGTCTACCACGACCCAGATAGCTTCACAATTTCTGACAGTTCTCGGCAAACCCGAGACAAAATCCATTGATATGATATCCCACTTCCACTCAGGAATAAACATCGGTTACATAAACCCAGATGGCTTCTGATGCTCAATCTTTGACTTCTGACACGTCAAACAAGAGTACACAAACTCAGCAATTTCTTTCTTCATTCCCGGCCACCAAAACAACTTTTTCAAATCATGATACATCTTGGTAGCACCAGGATGAATACTCAACCCACTACGATGTCCTTCCTCCAAAATATGTTTTCGGAGTTCAGTAATATCAGGAACACAAACTCGGTCACCAAACCTCAGTATACCATTCTCGTCAATTCTGAATTCACCACTCTTGCCTTGATTAATCAAAGTCAACTTATCGATCAATTCAACATCAGCTTTCTGACCCTCTCTGATCTCTTCAAGAATACCACTAGTCAGCTTCAGCATACCCAATTTGACATTAGTAGGAGTACCTTCACACACCAAACTCAAGTCTCTGAATTGTTCAATCAAATCCAATTCCTTCACCATTAGCATAAACATATGTAAAGTCTTTCTACTCAATGCATCAGCCACGACGTTTGCCTTACCAGGATGGTAATTCAACCCAAGATCATAATCTTTAAGGAATTCTAACCACCTTCTCTGCCTCATATTCAGCTCTTTCTGATCGAAGAGATACTTCAGACTCTTATGATCACTGAATACCTCAAATCTCGAACCATACAAATAGTGCCGCCACAACTTCAAAACAAAAACTACAGCTGCTAATTCTAAATCATGAGTCGGATAATTTCTTTCATGTACTTTAAGTTGTCTCGACGCATAAGCGACTACCTGTTGATTCTGCATCAATACACCACCTAAACTCATCAATGATGCATCACAATAAACCACAAATGATTCCGTCGGATTCGGTAAAATCAAGATAGGAGCACTAGTCAACCTCCTCTTCAGCTCTTGGAATCCTTATTCACACTTTGCATCCCAAATAAAAGCTTGTCCCTTCCTGGTTAGTTTAGTTATCGGCAATGCTAACTTTGAAAATCCTTCAATGAACTTTCTGTAGTAACCTACAAGACCAAGAAAACTACGAATCTCTGACACTGACTTCGGAGCTTCCCACTGAGACACAACTTCTATCTTTGTAGGATCAACAGCAATACCATTCTTAGAAATCACATGCCCAAGAAAACTGACTTCCTCTAACCAGAATTCACACTTCGACAGTTTGGCAAAAAGTTGCTTCTCTTTTAACAGTTCCAATACCATTCTGAGATGTTCAGCATGTTCTTCCTCATCCTTAGAGTATATTAGGATATCATCTATAAACACTACCACAAACTTATCGAGATAAGGATGAAAGATCATGTTCATATACTCCATAAAAACACCAGGTGCATTAGTAACTCCAAACGGCATTACAAAATACTCGTAATGTCCATACCTTGTTCTAAAAGCAGTATTCTGAATATCATCATCTTTCACACGAATTTGGTGATACCCAGACCTCAGATCAATCTTACTAAATACACATGCTCCAACTAGTTGATCCATCAAATCATCAATCCTCGGCAATGGATACCGATTCTTGATAGTAACCTTGTTCAATTGTCTGTAATCCACACACAGTCTCATTGAACCTTCTTTCTTCTTTACTAACAATACAGGCGCACCCCACGGAGAAACACTAGGACGAATGAATTTCTTTTCAAGCAATTCTTCCAACTGCTTCTTCAATTCAGCCAATTCAGACGGCGACATATGATACGGTGCCATCGATACTGGACTAGTTCCCGGAACCAATTCAATAGAAAACTCCACTTCTATTTCCGGTGGTAATTCATTCACATCTTCTGGAAAAACTTATGGAAACTCACACACCACAGGTAATTCGCTACTCGCCACTTTTTCTTTCACATTCATCAATGCGAACAACATAAACACTGTTGCACCATCCCCGATAGCCTCATTCACCTGTCTAGCTGTCATTTCCAGATTATCAGTACTAACCTCTTCAGGAAAAATTACCGTCTTCGCAAAACAATTGATATGAACACGGTTGAACTCCAACCAGTTCATTCCCAGGATTACATCGAGTTGTTTCAACGGAAGGCACACTAAGTCCATCCCGAATTCTCTGCCAAAAATGTCAACCGGACAATTCAAGCATGCAGACGAAGTAGTTACTGAACCCGACGCAGGAGTGTCAATAACCAAACTTCCATTTATATCAGATATCTCAAGATTTAACCTCTCAGCACAATCCAAAGAAATAAAAGAATGCGTTGCTCCAGTATCAATAATTGCAACTAAAGGTGTGCCATGAATGAAACACGTACCTTTAATCAGTCTGTCTTCTGGAGTAGTCTCTGACCCTGTCAAAGCAAAAACCTTTCCTCCCGATTGGTTCTTCTTTGGCTTGGTACAATTCGGACTAATGTGACCCTCTTCACCACAGTTGTAACAAGTCACACTCTTCCTCTTACAATCAGCAGCAATATGACCCACCTGGTCACACTTGTAACATTTCTTCTGATCATTCTTACACTCGTTCCGACGATGTCCCACCTCACCACAATTGTAACATCTGATACGAGCACTGGAATCTCCCCCACTGGGTTTCTTCCAATCAGCAGACTTACCTCTACCATATGGCTTACCCCTACCCATAGGCTTCTTCCCCTTTCTGTCAACTAACTCGCGAGAGTGAGATGACCTCAGTTTGATATTGTCCTCCTCAAAAATCCTGCTACAATCCACTAGGTCAACAAACCTCCAAATCCTCTGGTATCTGATACCCTGCTTGATTTCATCACGAAAACCATTCTCAAACTTGACACATTTTGAGAACTCACTGGCTTCATCATTGTTGTAGTGTACATAATACTTTGCCAGCTCCACAAATTTTGCAGCATACTCTGGTACCGTCATGTTACCTTGGATCAGCTCCAGAAATTCAATTTCCTTTCTGCCCCTAACATCTTCGGGAAAATACCTCCTCGAAAATTCCCTTTTGAATATAGCCCAAGTAACTTCTATACCATCAGCATCCAGTTCAGCTCTGGTTGCCAACCACCAGTCATCAGCCTCTTCAGATAACATGTGAGTGCCATACCTCACCTTGAGATTCTCAGCACAGTCAATGACTCTGAAAATCCGCTCGATCTCCTTAAGCCATTTCTGAGCACCCTCGGGATCATGCGTGCCTTTGAACAATGGAGGATTGTTCCTCTGAAAATTCCCCAATTGCCTATTAGCACCAATCCCCGCTCCTACAGCTCCTCCTCCAAGCACACCAGCAATCATACCCAGAGCTTCAGCAATAGCATCATCATTTCTTCCACCTCTTCCAGCCATTGCTCTGCTTAATCACAACAATCCAGTCAGAAACAAAAGTATCGACGAATAACTCGTATTAGTCGCATACACAGAAAGACTGACGCTAAGACTCTGGTCACAACGACCGACTATTCTCTGATACCACTATTTTAACACCCTTCTAAACCCCGCGGCAATTAATCAAATTAAATCAGAGTAACATGCACAAGGGCGTCACAATTATAAATAAAGATAAACCGCATCGGTCACAAGTCATGCATTCACTGAAGAAACATACTAACTTAACTGATAAATAAACTATCTCATGTTTACACATCGGAATAAGTCATCAAACTAGCATTACATCATCCATGCTTTAATCCTCAAATAAGATAAATAAAACAGAGTTAATGTCATAAACTAAAAATAGCGTTCCCCAGTGTTACACCTATCAGAGCATGACCCGACGCTAACCGACACATTGACTCATGAGCTAATCCTCACCGAGTCGAAGCCGCTATCCTCAATCTGAAAAATATAGTGTAAGGGTGAGTCTCATTCGCAATTAACAAATATTATTGCATTATAAATAACAGTACATTAACAAATATATTATTCAACCAACTCATCTATATCCAGATCGTCCATCAACATACACACATATACCCTCAAAACAATACAAGAGTATACATATAGTCATGTTATCAATTCCATGCAAATGAATGCAACTGACTCTATGCATGTGGTACCAATCATCATCAATGGGAATCACCCAACGACCGATCTATCATCATCCAGATACGGCCCTGCCAGCACAAATTCCACACAATGGGAATTCTGCCATTCACTGAATCCTCTCATCATCTAGGATTCAACCCTCTTCAATGCTTATGAATGCATGCAACATATATATAACATACTTTCATCATCTCCACTCTATGAGTAGTATCATCTATACTCATTTCATCACCATCATCATTATTAAGCATGTTCATATATACATTAACATCATTCAATAAAATCAATCATCAGTAAACCACAAAATCACATCACAAGGTTTACACAGTCTCAAACAGCATACAAAACAGGCCTACAGATCGAAAGTTACACATCATTGAACTTTCCAGAAAAATCACAAAACAGAAATTTCACATACAGAAGCCATACGCGTATCATCAAGTCCATATGCGTATCATCATCCCTCATACGCGTACCATACGCATTTCATCAGAGTCAAAATGGCCTAAAAACAACCTCATACGCGTATCAACCTTGCCATACGCGTATCACTAGAATCAATTTCCTCTTTAAAAAATTCCATACGCGTATGAGCATCCTCATACGCTCCTCATACGCAAACAGCCAGTACAATGTGTTTTGGGACAGGGCAGCAACGTATCATACGCGTATAGCCCTTGGGGAATGTCCCTCATACTCGTATGACCTCTTCCCATACGCGTATGACACTGTTCCATACGCGAAAAACCAGAAAATATCCAGAATTCAGCAGTTTTCGTAACAGTCCAATTCCCCTTACCTTAGCCAAATTCTTGCTCTTTGGTCTCTTCCTCTTTGTTCCTCTTCTACGTTCTTTGTGTTCCAACTTCTCTCTTTTCACGTTCTATTCTTTCTTTTCCAATTCTAATTATTTTATGAAAAATAATATTAAATTAGTAAGGGCTTTACTACACCACACCCCCTCTTCTTACTAATCTCTCACATGACCCAAATGCCATCAACCATATTTTTTCCATTATTTTCATAAAATCCATAATAATAATAATTATTAATTTAATATTCAAATTAAATTAAAATTAAAATTATACGGGTGTTACAACTCTCCCCCACTAAAAAAGTTTGTTAAGATAATTAGCTTTGGATTCATACTATATAAATACTCTATTCATCTTTGTAGTATGTAGCAATTAAAATATTCGGGTCAATGGTACTGTGCATAGATTACTCTACTCCTAAATCAAACAAGATCTAACATTAAAAACTGTAAGAGTTCAATGTATTTTTCTCTTTAAAGCAACATCATCTCTAACTCTTAAATTTTGTAAGACTTCATTTTACTAAAATTACTTAATGCTGGTAACAAAGCCATGTCATAGGGAGTGTGACAGGGGACTTTAGAGGCATGATGTCAAAAAGGTTGCACAATTAGCACTATATCGTTAGAGATAATCAATGATCAAGCATGTTCTTATTATCACTATAACAATGCACATTAATTTCCATTGTACATCATTTGTGGGTTTAATTGTTCCAGATCTTCTTTATATATCCAACGATAACCACAATTTTTGACCTCCAAGTGCAATCCAAGGGGCTGCCTAACAATAGCTCTCAATTCAATACTACTAATATCATGCAACGCCTCTGTTAGATAGCTCATATAATAACCAATAAAGTCCTCCCTACTGAAAAAAATTAGCAACAAGTGATCTAAATCAACTGTGACCAGATCTTTTTCAAGACGAATGGGAATAATTGAATAGTTCCCACGACCATGCTGTTTACTTTGAAAACCAAAGTAAATACGAGGTTGTTCTTTACTTAAAGTAGTCGGATTATTATGTGCTACAAATGTTAAGTAGCAAACAACGCCTATCCAATTCTTGTCATGCATAATGGGTGATGGATCGATGCTTATTGAACTGCCTGCATTTTGTTTGTCGAGCCACATTGGAATTTCAGTTTTTGGAATAACAATTGTAATCTGTTCGACTGGGATGTCGGATTGCATGTGCATCTGGTACCAAATATATTAGTTATGTATCAGTTCAATCACATAAAAATAAATTAAGACAAAAGGAAAAAGGACGGATTCGGCACCTGAAGAAATTGTATCATCCAAGAAAAGGCCATTCTATAACAGCACTCCATATCAATTATACTCGGGCAGTCAAAGATATTAAATTCAACGACAGTTCTTAAATGTGTTGTTCTTCTTATTGGCAAGACATTCTTTGATGGGAGCTCAGGCAAATATTTCAGCTGCTTACAGTGCTGCAAGTTTAGTCTTCTAAGTTTGGAAAGTTCCTTGATGTTAGAAGGCAGTATCACAAAATTGTTTCCCCCCAAATATAGAATTTCCAAGCAATGTAACAACCCAATTGCATTAGGGATTTGAAAAAGGTTGCAGAAACTCAGGTTAAGATATTGCAAACATGACAAACGAGACAATGAAGGCAACAACAAACCAACTGAATCTTCAGGTTTTCCAAAAATCAAATATCGAAAGTGCGACTTTAGAAATTTGTAGATGAAAGATGTTGGTTGGTATTGGGTAGTACTTTCCTTATTATCAATTATCTCCTGTTGGTCTATTTGTTTTTGTATTTCTAACCGTTTTTTATTAAATAAATTTGGACATCCTGAGAGTCTTAGAAATATGAGAGAGCTCAGACAAAAAATGTTGATAGGAATACTGACCAGATTTGTACAATTTTTCAAGTCTAATCTGGAAAGCCTTTTTAAGGTACCAATGGATGGATCAATCTTCACTAGTTTTATACATCTTTCAAGACCTAGGCACTCAAGATTTGGAATCTCCTTAAAATTTGGCATCTTAATAAGATTTTTCGAGTGAGAGAGATCAATACGTGTCAAACTAGGTAGAAACTGCAAGCAATGAAAAATAGAAAGAGGCAAAATCATAAACATACTAAAACTTTAATTTGTTTCCTTAATTAACTTCTTATGTGTTCATCAGAAAAAGAAAAAGAAAGGCTCATAACCATGTTTATAGTACCTTTGTGCCCTCCCATAGTTGTGCGATGTTGCTATGAGGTAGGATCAGTTCGACAAGTCTATCTGGCTGAAAACTTGATGGCAAACAAGTGAAAGGGTATTTACCCCAACAAAGATACCCCAATTCACTTGAAAGAAAATTGAGACTTCCTGAGAAATTCAAATTCCATAGCATCAGCAATTTAAGGTGTCTCATTTGTGCTAAACCTTCAGCCCTCAATGTTGTCATCTCTTGTATTTCTCCGTCGATTTCTGGACAACGCTGCAACATTATGGCTTCAAGGCTTTCTGTTGCCTACAGTATTGCACATGACATACAAAATCATAGAGACTTTAGTGTTTATAATCTTTAAAGAAAAATGGCAAGCAAGAACTGCATCTCCATAAATATTTTACCATGTTTTCGGAGATAACACTGTGGACATCCTTGTAGTCCCACAACCTGTTCCACTTTCTTGGTTCTTTGGGTGATTTTTCTCTAACGATACTCTTTCCCAATTCTCTGAACAAATCATGCATACAAATTTTCTGCTTCTCACATGTTATGAACGATTTATCAATGAGAACTCTGAAACCAATTTCAGGATGAAATCCACGAAAATCTAAAACTCTCTTCACGTATGTTTCATCTTTTTCATGAAAGAAACAAGCAATATCTAGAAATATATCCTTTTCCGTATCCTCTAGTCCATCAAAACTAATTCGGAGTACATTGATAATATCTGTCCTTGGGTTCTCTCTTAATCTTGACAATACACTTCTCCACTGAGAGACATCTCGGCCATACAGAAACGAGCCCAACACTTTAATCGCTAGTGGAAGGCCACGAGCATAGTTTAGCACATCATATGTCAAGTAGATGTAACCGCTCATGATATCATCACTTTTGAAAGCTTTCCTACAAAACAATTGAAGGGCATATTTACGATCCAAAAGTGGAACTCTATATACTTCATCTACTCCATGCTCTCTCAAGATATGCTCATTTCTAGAAATTATGATTATTCTACTCCCTGTGCCTAGCCATTCTCTTTTCATGTCCAATTTATCCAGTTGTTCAACTTCATCAACATTATCAAGAACAACAAGGGATTTTATTCGACATAGCCTAGTTCGAATCAAATTAGATGCCATAGGAAGATTGCATATATGAAGATTTTCTTCATTTAGAGTTTGACAAAGAAGTTGCTTTTGTACTCCAATTGGGCCGTGATCTCCATAAATTTTACTTACATCATCAATAAAGCAACAAGCATCAAATTGATTGGAGATTCTAGCATACAAAGCAGTAGCAAGAGTTGTCTTCCCTATTCCACCCATTCCACAAATCCCTACAACTCGAACATCATCATCATCTGAGTCCAAAATCAGAAGGTTTTCTAATTCTTCCACTCTTGAGTGCATACCAACTATATCCCTAGGTAAATTTAAAGATTTATTTCCCAACAAGCATGTTACCTCTTTAATAATTTTTCCAATCTCTGCATATTGTGGCCTAAAAGACCAAAGGACAGGAGTGCCAAATCAACACAGGACAACTCTAAACAAAAAAACTACAAAGTTTATTCACAAACAAATTATCATGTACTCTTCTGTAAATAATTCGATAGTTCAACTAGTTGGAAAGATAGAAAAGAATACTTACTTATCCCTTACATCCCAACCAGAGAGATTGGCTACTTGTGTTAGGGCTCTCCTCCATTTTTGCAGTTCCTCTAAATTTGCTTTGAATCTTTCTTCATGCTCTTGAAAGGCTTTTTCGTAACCTCCGGTTTGCTTTCGTACCTCAGAAGGGCTGACATCAAAGAAAATAGGTAAAACAGATTGTCCTTGAACATGAATGCAGTCAGCAATTTTAGCGAGTTCTTGCAAGCACCACGTGGAAGCAGCATAATTTCTTGAGAAAATAACAATCAAAATTTGGGATCCTTCAATGGCTTGTAGAAGCTCAAATGATATATGTTCCCCTTTCTTGAGCTTTGCATCATCCCTGAAGGTAATAATACCTTTTTTATGAAGAGCGCCAAAAACATGATCGGTGAAATTGTTGCGAGTGTCTTCACCTCTGAAGCTCACAAACACATCATATTTCCATCTCATCCTAGATGAAGAGCCACTTTGGAGGGTATTGCAAGCCAATGCCATTGCAATTATAAAAGCTTAAACCAAGTTGCTGTGAAACTGAAAGTCTGCAAGGCAAGGAAAAATTAGATAACTAATAAGACTGATTATAAATGATAGACATGAAGTGAAGAAAATGGACCAGTTGATTGGGAATGGATGATGAGACGCTTGTTTTCTTCTTCTTCTTCTGTAACAAGTCAAAGCAGAGATAATTCCTAGTATCTTCGTTCAACCATTTCAAATTTTCAATCAACATCAAATTTCAATCATATTATTGAATTTTTCTCCTCAAACTTGTCATTGTGTGTCAATTTTTTTATAGTTATTGCTATTTCATTTACCGACCAAAAATAAAATAAATCGTTAATTTAATTAAAAAATCTAAAAATTAAATTTGACTTTTAGATGTTTTATAACATAGTAAAATAAACAAATCATTTCAATGAAACGTCAGATATTGAAACATACAACACATCTCACAAAAGTTCTTATTTCGTTTCACATGAATACCGTCTATCTCAAATACATACCTTTATCTAAGATTCATTGTTATCATAACAAAGCATTATCAAAAAGAAATTGCAACAGGTATATATTGATTCATTAATTTAATTGATTGGTTCAATAATAGTTAAATTAATTTAGTCTCACGTGTGTTAGTTATATATGTTAAATATTTTTGATTGAGCTTTGCATTGTTGGGATGGATATTTTAGTTTCACTTGTATTGGGCATTTTGTCGGCTCAAAACAACTTCCCCCAAGATTGGTTGGGTGTTTTATCAGCCGAGAAGTCTTTCAGAAGTTGCAGTCGGCATCTCGCCACCAAAGTCGATCATATGAAGAAGTGGGAAGGCCGTGAGACAATTACAAAAGTAGTTAGGGACAAGTGCATTACATGCATTTCACATTAGTGAGGCTGTAATGGTCAAAAAGTACAGGTGTGTAATCCTCTTGCAAGGGAAAGGAGAACTCAGAGGCCTTAGTAGGGTTATAACAATTGCAAGGTGGTTAAGACTTGCCCACTTTGGCGAGATGGCCTATATGGTGGTGTTTTACAGTGGTTTAGGGGTCCTGCTCACATGAGATGAGAGGTCTTGTTGATGAAGAGATTTTTAGGTATAAGCTTCTTAGGGGTGATCAATGTGGGTTACGATCTTACTAAGTGGTGAAAACCACTCCCTTTTGGGTCTAGCGTTTGTGTAACCCTACGTGGCGACAACTACACTCTCCTGATTTTGAGGAGTTATTGACCGTCTAACCTTTCAGGAGTAATGGTGGACTTCCCTCTTCTTGACTAACGGCTTTGTACATCACGGCTATCGAGGGAGAATTCTCAGGTCATCACCTAGGCGATACCATTCTTAGTCGAGGGAGCCCCCATTAAGGACCTATCTAGATGGATTTAATTGGAGGTAACATATACTTTGTCACATTCATAGATGGTTTCAGAATAAAACTATGGACATACCTAATCAAGAAGGAAAGTGATATGCTTGAGATGTTCACAAAGTTTAAAACTATGGTGGAGAGACAAAGTGGTCGAAAGCTCAAGACTCTGAAAACAGATGGTGGTCTTAACAAGGAGTTCGAAATGTTTGACCTGGTTTATATTTCATACTTCCTTGGTACAAAATTCTACAGGAGTAGTAGATGGCTGATGATGCACCAAATAAGATATGCAAGTGAGATACTCAAAATATTTGAGATGGAAGACTATAATGCAACTTCGACACCTATTGAACCAAGACTACAACTGTCAAAAGACTTAGATATGATGAAGATGATGAAGATCCAACTCAGTAAAGAAGACTTATTAGATCACTAAGATACTTTTTCACACAATGCCTGATCTAGCATACAATGTGAGTATGGTGAGTAGATTCATGTAAAATCTAAAGGTATCACACCTTGCATCTATAAAGAAGATTATGCCATAGATGAAGGAAGAGAATGCAAACTAGTGGGTTACTTCAACTCTAGTTGGTGTGGTGGTGCTGAGGATAGAAAATCACAGATGGTTATATGTTTATGCTATATGGATGCAGATTAGGGGTCTGATTTGTAAGTGGAATAACGGTACTAATCTTGTCATAACTTATAGCAATAAAATGTTTATTGAATGCTACTTTGATTCCCATGATACTAATACTACTACTAGACTAACTACCATTTAGGGTTACCATCAACATAATAAAAAAAATATCTTACTTGTGAAATGCTGACTAACCTCTATAATAATTTTGTCAACTCTAATGAATGGATTCTATTTGGTGGTTTTAACATTATTTCTAGTGCTAGAGATAAAATGGGTGGAAACCAAATTGATTACAGACTTGCTAATATTTTCATTGACGCTCTAAGTTCCTGCAAGGTTGAATGATCTAAAGGGCCAAAGGGACAACTTTACTTGGACCAATAATCAATTGGGCAGAGACTATATCCAAGCTAGATTAGATAAATTCATAACTTCAAGCAACTGGATGGATAAATATCAATATCTAATCACATATCTCTTACGTTATGCCTCTGATCACAATCTCGTACTTCTGGATTTTAATCCCAGTAGGAGGGGCAACTTCATACAAAGAACTTCAAACTCACGCCGCAAAAAGCTTGCAATTGAGCCCTATCCACCTTCATGGATCCTTGATACTTCCTGCGCATGGAATCCCATATATCTTTGGTTGTATCACGAGTCAGAATTGTTTCATGAATCGTTCATCAATTGCTTGAAACAAATAGTTCTTTGCCTTGAGATCTTTGGGCTTGCTTTCTTCTGCGAGTTTTCTTTGGTTTGGTGTTGCATCTGATGGTGCAACAGTAACACCATTCTCAACCAATTCCCAATACTTTTTGGATCTAAGAAGATTCTCCATTAGTATGTCCCAATAATCGTAGAATCCAACGAATTTGGGAATCGTTGGTGTCAAGAACTTTGATGAATCAGGCATGAAAACGATTAAGAAGAAACGATACAAGAGGATAACGGAAGAAACGACTTTTCCCACCATGAAACTAGAAACCGCGTTTCTGGATTGAATGAGCACCACCTGGATCAACAGCCAGTGCTCCTGATACCACTTGTCAGAGTGAGGAAAAAGTTCATATTCAATTATAGCTTAAATGCTTATTTACGTACAAAGAGAGATTACGCAAGTAATCACACAAAACTAACTCATAACTAACTCAAAGTTAGTTAGAGTAATGTCCAATCAGGTTCTAACATAAAACACCACAACTATCAAATGAAAATTTTCACTCTCAACAGTAAGACATTGATTGGTGAATAAAACTTATAAAATAAGAAGAATATGAGAGATGGAAAAGATGATTATTCAAAAAAGTGGTTTGTAGAAACTTTCTACTAGAAAGTGAAGAAAGTTCTCCTTTATATAAGAAAATATTTGGTTCAAAAATGCAACAATTCATGAACTTTAGAGCTTCCTAATCGATTAGAACACCTACCTAATTGATTAGGTCAAGCCGAAAAAAAATCTTACTACTTAAAGGCACTTAATTGATTAACAAGTTTATCTAACCAATTATAAAACATTACCCTTATTCTAACCAATTAGGAAGCAGTTTTGTCAAATTTCATAACCAGTTTTCAAGTCAAAGAACTTCGGTTAAAGGTTGTCATGTCGAGACCCTTTTAATTTAGCACATTAAACACATCAATAAGTGGATGTTAGTTATAAATAGATAAACTCAAATTAATTTTATAATGATTTGTTGGGAATATACGGCAAGCATAAGCAAAGTCCATGGAAGCTCAAAATTAAAGTCTATGTGAAAATCATGTTCTATCTCTAAAGTCATTTACACTTCATTACAGACGGCTGGAGTTTGTTGAGATAATTAGCTTTGGATTCATAATATTATAACCACTCAATTCATCTTTGTAGTATGTAGCAATTAAAATATTAATGCTGTGTATAGATTACTCTACTCCTAAATCAAACATGATTTAACATTGAAAACTGTAAGAGTTCAATGTATTTTTCTCTTAATGCAACATCATCTCTAACTATTAAACTTTGCAACAGGTAAGACTTCATTTCACTAAAATTACTTAATGCTGACAACAAAGCAATGTTATCATCTTTAAAATACAAAATATCAAACTGATTCTATTGAATTTCTGGGTTTTTCATTATTAGCTCAATAATATGGCTGAACAGACGAATTTCCGCTGTACATCATTTGCGGGTTTAATTGTTCCAGATCCTCCTTAAATATCCAACGATAACCACAATTTTTTACCTCCAAGTGCATACCAAGGGGCTGATCAACTATAGCTTTCAATTCAATTCCACTAATATCATCCAATCCCTCTGTTATATCACTTATCATACCAATAAATTCCTCCCTACTGAAAAAAATTAGCAACAAGTGATCTAAATCAACTGTGACCAGCTCTTTTCCAAGACGTATGGGAATAATTGGATAGATCCCACGCCGTTTACATTGAAAACCAAACGCAATATTAGGTGACAGTTCATCACTTAAATTAGTCGGATTATCATGTGCTACAAATGTTAAGCAGCAAGCAACGCCTATCCAATTCTTGTCATGCATAATGGATGATGGATCGATACTTATTGAACTACCTACATTTTGTTTGTTGAACCACCTTGGAATTTGAGTTTTCGGAATAACAATATTCATATGACTTATTGGGATGTCTGATTGCAGGTGAACCTGTGGAATCAACTAAATTAGTTATGAATCGGTTCAATCACATAAAAATAAATATAGACAAAAGGAAAAAGGATGGAGTAGTACGCACCTGAAGGAGTAGTATCATCCAAGAAAAAGCAATTCCATAACAGCTTTCCATCTCAATCAAACCAGGGCAGTCAAATATATATAAACCAGCTGAATATCTACCAAAAAATGTTTTTCTTATTGGCAGAACAGCTTTTGATGGGAGCTCGGGCAAATATTTCAGGTACTTACAGTGCTGCAAGTTTAATTCTCTAAGTTTGGAAAGTTCTTTCATGCTAGAAGGTAGTGTCACAAAATTGTTACCCCCCAAATAAAGGGTTTCTAAGCAATGTAACAACCCGATTGCATTAGGGATTTTAAGAAGATTGCAGAAACTCAGGTCAAGATATTGCAAACATGACAAATGAGACAATGAAGGCAACAATAAACCAACTGACTCTTCAGGTTTTCGAAATATCAGAAATTGAAAGTGTGGCTTTAGAAATTTGTAGATGAAGGATGTTAGTTGGTATTGGGTAGTACTTTCCTTGTTATCAAGCTTCTCCGGATGTTCTATTTGGCTTTGTATTTCTAACAGATTATTAAATAAATTTGGACAGCCTGAGAGAATTAAATGTTTGAGAGAATTCAGACCAAAAATGTTGTTAGGAATACTGACCAAATTTGTACAATTTTTCAAATTTAATCTGGAAAGCATTCTCAAGGTACCGATGGATGGATCAATCTTCACGAGTTTTATACATCCTTCAAGATTTAGGCTCTCAAGATTTGGAATCTCCTCAAAATTTGGCATCATAATAAGATTTTTTGAGTCAGAGAGATCAATATGTGTCAAATTAGGTAGACACTGCAGACAATGAAAAACAGAAAGACAAATCAAAATCATACTTTAACTTTAATTCATTTCTTTAACTTACTGCAATGAAAGAATAAATATTATGAGATAAAAACTTTTTATGAGTTCATTATAAAAAGAAAAGCAAAGACTCAACCGTTTCTATAGTACCTTTGTGCCCTCCCATAGTTTCTTGATGTTGCTGTGTTTAAGGATCAGTTCAACAAGTTTATTCGGCTGAAAACTTGATGGCAAACTAGCAAAAGGATATTTATCCCAATATAAATAGCCCAATTCACTTGAAAGAAAATTGAGACTTCCCGAGAAATTAAACATCACCAGCTTGAGCAATTTAAGGCGACTCATTTGTGCTAAAGCATCGGCCCTCAATGTTGTCATCTTTTGTATTTCTCTATCATTTGCTGGATGATACTGCATAACTATGGCTTCAAGGTTTTCTGTTGCCTACAGTATTGCAAATGAAATTAAAGAGTATAGATACTTCAAATGTATTAATCGATTGTCGAAAAATTGGCAAGCAATAGTTTTATTTCAATAACTATTTTACCATGTTTTCTGAGATAACATTATGGACATCCTTGTAGTCCCACAACCTGTTCCACTTTCTTGGTTCTTTGGGTGATTTTTCTTTAACGATACTCTTCCCCAATTCTCTAAACAAATCATGCATACAAATTATCTGATTCTCACAAGTTATGAATGATTTATCAATAAGAACTCTTAAACCAATTTCAGGATGAAATCCACGAAAATTTAAAATTTTCTTCACGTATCTCTCAGTGTCTCTATAAAAGAAACAAGCAATATCAAGAAATATTTCTTTTTCCGTATCCTCAAGTCCATCAAAACTAATTCGGAGTACATTCATAATACTTGTCATTGGGTTCTCTCTTAATCTTGACAGTGCACTTCTCCACTCAGAGGCATCTCGACCATACAGAAATGAGCCCAACACTTGAATTGCTAGGGGAAGGCCATTGGCATACGCTAGTACTTCATATGTCAAGTATATGTAACCGCTCATGATATCATCACTTTTGAAAGCTTTCCTACAAAACAGTTGAAGGGCGCATTTACGATCCAAGAGTCGAACTTTGTATACTTCATCTGCTCCATGCTCTCTCAAGATGTGCCCATTTCTAGAAATTATGATTATTCTACTCCCCGTGCCTAACCATTCTCGTTTCATATCCAATTTATCCAGTTGTTCAACTTCATCCACGTTATCAAGAACAACAAGGGATTTTATTCGACATAGCCTCGTTCGAATCAAATTAGAAGCCATAGAAAGATTGCATATCTGAAGATTTTCTTCATTTAGAGTTTGACAAAGAAGTTGCTTCTGTACTCCAATTGGGCCATGATCTCCATAAATTTTACTTACATCATCAATAAAGCAGCAAGCATCAAATTGATTAGAGATTCTAGCATACAAAGCAGTAGCAAGAGTTGTCTTCCCTATTCCACCCATTCCAGAAATCCCTACAACTCGAACATCATCATCATCATCTGAGTCCAAAATCAGAAGGTTTTCTAATTCTTCCACTCTTGAGTGCATCCCAACTAAATCCCTAGGTAAATTTAAAGATTTGCTTCCCAATAAGCATGTTACCTCATTAATAATTTTTCCAATCTCTGCATATTGTGGCCTAAAAGACAAGAGGACAAGAATACAAAATTTATTCACAAACAAAATGTTATGTACTCTTCTGTAATTAATTGAATAGTCCATGTTGTTGCAAAGATAGAAAAGAGTACTTACTTATCCCTTACATCCCAACCAGAGAGATTGGCTACTTGTGTTAAGGCTCCCCTCCATCTTTGCATTTCCTCTAAATTTTCATTGAATCTTTCTTCCTGCACCTGAAAGGCTTTTTCATAATCTCCGCTTTGTTTCCGTACCTCAGAAGGACTGACATCATAGAAAATAGGTAGAACAGATTGTCCAGGAACATGGATGCAGTCAGCAATTTTAGCGAGTTCTTGCAAGCACCATGAGGAAGAAGCGTAGTTTGTTGAGAAGATTACAATCAAAACACGGGATGCTTCAATAGCTTGTAAAAGCTCAAATGATATATGTTCCCCTTTCTTGAGCTCTGTATCATCTCTGAAGACAACAATGCCTTTTTTATGAAGAGTGCCAAAGAGGTGATCAGTGAAATTGTTGCGCGTGTCTTCACCTCTGAAGCTCACAAACACATCATATTTCCATCTCATCTTAGTTGAACTATTGCAAGTCATTGTCATTGCAGCTGTAAAAGCTAAAACAAACATTTAAACAAGGCATATAGGTATGATGATCTAAAGATATAGAGTTAATTTAGATGACTAACAATCAAACATTGTACATGTAAAATGCAAAATAGGGACTACAAGTGAATAAATTTTTGAGGAATTAAACTCAATCAAAAGAGAAAATCTTTGACCAAAAAAAAAAATCTAAAGAGAAAATCTGTTAATAATTACCTAAACAGTAAACACAGAAGAGTGAAGTTGGTGAAGAAGAGTGTATGAGCACTTGAGCAGCGTGAGGAATAGAGAGAAGAATCTGGAGAGTGTCAATGGAGAGTGAGAGTAAGAAAATAGAAGTTGGGGAAAACACACCTGTTGACTGGGAATGGATGAAACGCGTGTGTTTTTTCTTCTTCTTTTGTAATAAGTCAAAGAAGTGTTAATTCATATGATGTGATTTCGGGTTTTTAAATTCAAATATTTCGTGACAATCTCACAAGTCAGTTAAAATATTTCCTGCCAAAAAATATTAAAATATTTATTGCGTAAGAAATATATCTATTTACGATGATCATATATATATATATATATATATATATATATATATATATATATATATATATATATATATATATATATATATGGCGAATTCTTATCTACCCAACTCAAAAAGTTGGGTAAAGTTACCTTCAATATAAAATGTCTTGGAAACAACAAAAAAATATCAATACTATACTAAGAAAACTAAAGCCTCTGTTAGTACATTTTAATCACAGGCTAATCTCAAAATTAACCTTAATTTGTGGGCATAATGGTCATTACAATTTTATTCTTCATAAGTAATTAAAATGTATTTAAAATCTATTCAATGAATTCAATGCTATCAGATGGAATACTTGGGTTTTCGTGGGATATTATCATTTAGGGCAATTAGTGCCCCTACACCTCTTTGTTTCTCAAAAAAAAATTAAGTGATTTACTGGTTCCAAAACCACGCTCTCGAGTTCCCAAGGTGATTGGCGGCGTAATGATTCTTCCACTTCCCCTTCCTCATGCGTGCAACTCAATCCTCTATATTAGCAACCTTAAACCATTTCCTTCCCCAATAATCCGCTCTTCTTCAGACTTCCTTCTCTCTCTCTCTAAAAAAAACTCAAGAGCGACAATCGGCTTTCATCGTCTTTCTCAGGCGAGCTCTTTTCGTACCTTATCAGATTTGGTTCACCGATGATGAACACCGCCCTCTTTTGATTTCTTCTTCTCACCATGAAACGGTGGCCGAGATCTTTTTGAATCTTCAAAATAGGGTGAGATCTTTTTGATTTTTCTGTTTTTTCTTTAATCTCTCTTCTTCTCTCTCAACGATTCTGAAGGGTTTTTGTGATAGGAAAATGATGAACAAAGTTTCAAGGTTTTTTTTTATGAATGTACCTATGGCATTTTTGATGAATTGAATACTGTGTTCTTTATCTTTCTTCACATAATTTCTGGAAAATTTATGTTGATGAGGAAGATAACGATGGAATTTTTTTAGGGTTTGATTGTTCTCTGCGGCTGATGTTTCTGAACAGTGATCTCTGCCTTGGGAATTGCGTATTGAATGCTTATATATGCTGATTTAATTAGGGTTTTCTCATTTTGTTTGCAGGCCTATTCTGAAATTCTCTATAAGGGACTATGGTTTTGACACAATCATAGTAAACTATAATCTTCTTTAATATTCTTGATCAAACTGTGACAAGTACTATGGGTCAGCAGCACAACTTGAATATCTTCCTCACGATTGTTCCAATCAGTCCAGAGGGACTGCATTCAAAATTGTTCAGGGTCACAATTTCTGTTTAGGGGTAGTATATTGATTTTCAATTTTCACTTTCGAATCTCTAATATAATTTTTTTATTTCAGGATTTACCTTCTTTGAGTTGATCTCTTCATGTTGGTTCTTGCTTCACGATGATTGTCAATGTTAGATCTGAATGGTTGTTGTTACTTTTATTTGAATAAGGGTAAGTTTCTGTGCTTTTTTTCT
This sequence comes from Vicia villosa, assembly GCF_029867415.1. Classification (NCBI taxonomy): domain Eukaryota; kingdom Viridiplantae; phylum Streptophyta; class Magnoliopsida; order Fabales; family Fabaceae; genus Vicia; species Vicia villosa. The sequence continues at coordinate 126,793,619 of NC_081184.1, read as the reverse complement.
CTCATCAATTTATGTTCAATTTTTAGTGGTGTATTGAGTTAGAGTTTTTGATTATTTGTGTGTTGGCATTGTAATATATTGTTATTGTTATCTATTTTTTTTAATGGTCTAAATATTTTGTGAGATTTGGGCAAGCCAGGATGATTATCACGTACTTTGCAAAATTGTTCAGGGTCACAATTTCTATTTAATGTTTAATGTAATGGCAAGCCAATCTTGGATAGTTCCTTTTCTGCGTTTTTTAGTGTAGTATTCATCATTATTTACGTGTTGGCACTTTAACATTCATTGTATAGGAATGTAAATATGTATAACTGTTGTGTGACTCTTTTGAGTTGTTATATACGTTGTCAATTGCGGCATAGTGGGCATTGGCCGTTGTTGGAAGTGTTTAGATAGCAGTTTGCTGTACTAGCCATTGTTGAGCCTTGATTGAAGATAAATGTTCCGAAAAAATATTTGTTTATACAGTATAATTTAGAATGTAGATATGTATAAACAATTTTGAATATTGATAACTACAATTTCTGTTTGGTTATTCTTTTCTAAATTTATGAATTGTTTTCCTTTGTCTTATATTTCCAGGTTTCAGTAGATGCCTTTGTTTTCCTATGTCTACCATAGGTTTTCTTTGCAAGGATGAAAAATTGAAGGAAGCTGAGATTTTTTTACAACCTATGGTAAATTTGGGACTAAAGCCATCGATTTCTTTGTACAATATGGTTCACAAAGACAAAAGTGATGCTTTGGATTTTGATCTTGAAAGTGTAATATAAGTTGTAATTCATAGTGATACTCTATTCAATCCATACAATCCTGTTTAGAATTGAACTCTTCCCCTAAAGTTATTGCAATATTAATTTTCTTAATTCAAATTGATTTTAATCTTTTGAATATTTAATTTTTTTCTTTAACTATCATTAATTGCAGTCCCAAATGCTTCTTTTGATGAATAAAATAACAAATAAAATATGTAGTATAAGTTATTTTATTCAAATTACTTTATTCAAATTACTTTTTAATATTTAATTTTATATTTTGATTTAAAATATCTTGACTGTTTTTTATGTTGACTTTGATTTGAAAGTGGCATATATCTTGATTTTGTATTTCTTTGACAGAATGCAAATTCTTATTAACATATGTAATGAACAATGTTGCAGCTATTGTCGAAGAAAATAGAGTTAAACAAACTTGAAAACGTGTCACTTGACATTCTACAATTTGACTTATAGGAAACACAAAGATTGTAGAAGTGCAATAGTGATGTAATCAATCACAATAGTGATGTTGTCAGAGACAAGAAACCAAAAAATACCCAACAGTGATGTTTTATATTAAAAATGATTAACAATTTTGAAAATACACAATAGTGATGTTTTGTATTAAAAATAATTAACAATTTCTTTAATAAAATGATTATTGATTCAGATCCACTATAAAATGCACTGTAATGTAATTTTTTTTATTGTATTTCTGAATTAATTACATTGAACTTTCTAAATTCTAAATGTGCAATAAATTATCTTAAATATATTTATTGTATTATATTATATTGAATTTATTGATATCACGTTATTATACTTTCTGTCAATCCCAATTGTTCTAAATGCATTATTTTTATAAGGCAAAAAAAATGCACTACCTTTTTAATTATGTCATTAAAACCTATGAAATCTTATAATCATTACACTATCTTTTATTTATTTCTTTACCAACTATCTTACGTTTCCAAAAATAATTTTTTTTTTTGCATTTTCCACCAATGTAATTTTTTTATTGTATTTTTAAATTAATTACATTGAATTTTCTAAATTCTAAATGTGTAATAAATTATCTGAAATATGTTTATTATATTAGATTATATTGAATTTTTTTACTTTAGCCTGTTAAATTTTTTTAAATTTTTTTTTCCAATCCTAATTATTATTCAAAAGTTTTTTTTTTTCATTCCACAAGTTATTGATAACACGTTATTATATTTCCTATCAATATCAATTGTTCTAAAATGCATTATTTTTATAAGACTAAAAATGCGCTACCTTTTTATTTATGTCATTAAAACCTATGAAATCTTATAATCATTACACTATCTTTTATTTATTTCTTTACCAACTATTTTACGTTTCCAAAAACAAAATCTTTGCATTTTACACCAATGAATTTTTTTACTTTAGCCGGTTAATTTTTTTGGTTTTTCAATCCTAATTATTATCCAAAAGATTTTTTTTTTTTTGCATTCTACAAGTTATTGATATCAGGTTATTATATTTTTCTGTCAATAACAATGGTTCTAAAATGCATTATTTTTATAAGGCAAAAAAATGCACTACCTTTTTTTTTATGTCATTAAGAAATTTTATAATCATTACACTATCTTTTATTTATTTCTTTACCAACTATCCTACGTTTCCAAAAACAGAATCTTTGTATTTCAATGACCTGTTAATAGTGGTGCAACCTATACAAATTAATGCAGACGGCTTTTTAAATCTTTTTGCAAGTTTGAAGGCTATTTTAGATTTCTACGTGTTATTAACAATTAATTTTATTTACGTGTGATTAATATGTGTTATTAAGAAGTAATTTTTATTAAAGTTTTTTTTGCCTCTTTTGAATTTTTCTGATGATCTATACCTATAAAATCAATTAAGAAGAAAAAAAATTGACAAACTTTTAGTACCATGATCTTACGTAGGGGTGGCAAAACGGGCCGCCCGCCCCGCCCGCCGCCCGCCCCGCCTTATGCCCGCCAAAAAACGAGCGGGGCGGGCATGCCCGCCAAGTAAAATGGGCATAAAAATCATGCCTGCCCCGCTAAGTTGGCGGGTTGGCGGGCGGCGGGCTTACCCGCCTATTTTTATTTATATTTTTTTAATAGATTAATAAGCTTTTTTTATCTTTTAATTAAACTTTTCACTTATTTTTTAAAATAATTTTTTATAAAAGCAACTTTTTAACAAATTTACTTAAAAAAATATTACATATATTTATAAATAAATGTATAAAATAAACCATCAAGAATTAAAATTACTAGAATTAACTAAAAAAAGAGTGAGTTTTAGAGGAGAGCGGGTTTTGGCGGGCGGCGGGCTTTGGCAGGGCGAGTATGGCGGGCGGCGGGTTTTTGCGGGGCAAGCTTTGGCGAGCGGCGAGCCTAAAATCCCAACCCAACCCGCCATTTTTTGGCGGGTGGCGGGCCGGCCCCGCGGGCCACGGCCCGTTTTGCCACCCCTAATCTTACGCAACAATGATGGTTACTACTTTTTTAAATATTTTTTAATTAAAAAATAAGAAATTAAATTAAATTTATTCTCATATTCATTATTAAATTTATTCTCATATTCATTAGGATTGTTTTTAAAACATATCATTAAATATTTATTTAATATATGAATAGAATCATATAAATTTACAGTACATGAAAATTTTAAAATTATAGGGATGTCTGACGGGCTGTTTACGGTGATTTCCGGTAAACAACCGCTAGTCTTCCAAACTATAATAAATATGATTTGGTTACTTGTAGGATCGACTAGATTGATCCTAGGACACATAGTCAAGAAGATTGTTATCAATGTTCATTTGAATCATATTCGTAATTTGTCCTCTTCGATGAGTATTGTTCGATTCAAGAATCTTGGTAATTGCTTCGTTATATGTAATTATAACTTCAACAAAAAAGATAAATAACATAACATACAAAACTTAAAGATTGTTAAAACATAAAGAATCTTAAACTGCAGAAACGTTAAAGACTTTGAAAGTAAATGATCATGAAAGTAAATTCGAAAGTAAGTGATTTAAAATAAAGATACAGGAATGTAAATGACAAGAAATAAATGGAATGCAGTAATTCAGAAATATATTCGAAAATGAAATACAATACACATGTATTAAAATGGTGGTGTCATACGTACATTTTCTCAGCGAACTCTTTCTCGTAACACTTGATACTTGAGTAAATATGTGAGTGATTTGTACAAAATGAACACACGGAATCCTAACATAAAGACCCCTATTTATACTAGTTTCGACCTTAACGGTCCTACACTAATCTGCTGCCACGTTTCTTATCAGAACTTCCAGCGAAGCCATCTGTTATTGGACAGTTACGAAACCGTCTTCGAATTTCAAATCTTCCCGCCTGAGTCCGTCTTCGACGCGTGGCAGTGTAAAAAACACTATGAAAACACGCTAAGTAGTAACACTTAAATACATATTCTATGAATTTTGTCTAAGTCTCGAAAACATATGCTTTTATTAGTCTTTCAGTGTTCACTATCTTCAACGAACTTAGAAATCTTTATCTTCGAAGCATGACCATCAGTAGCCATTCTTTTACTTTTTAAGGGACGGCCATCAGTAACCATCTTTTCCTTTGATTCTCAACCTCTTCGAAAGACAAACAATATGAAACGAAATCTTCAACTAACAAATTGCCCCCAATAAATGCCTGTTTCGAGAGTCAACAGAAATAGGCGTTTCTTGTCATTATAAGATTTCGTTTTTATGATCCTTGAAAGTTCCAAGACTGCTGACTAACGTCATAATCATTGATAATACTGTTTCCGAAACGTCTTGTCATTTTCAAAGATGTCTTCTCATAACTTACATTCCCACGTTTTAACCTTACTTACTGATCATCATTCCTATATACTAGGAGTAAGGCTAACTTATTCGACCGCCGTTGGATTAAATCACCAATCGCCACGTGTCTCTCGGGTTTTACCCAAAAGATTTAAAAAGGTTTCCGTTAAACCTTTAAATACTTGACCTTATGCCTTTATACCGCCTTCCATTCATCTTCTACACCGAGAAAACTGAAAACATCTTCACTCTTTTTAAAATCTTGCTTTCTTTAGCAAAAACTTCTCCATGGCTTCATCTTCAAATGTTCTTCAACCCGCTGTGAAGCTCCAATCACCAACACGTTCTGGGGAACGAGAGTTCGTTCCAAACCCTAATACTGAAGAAATACGCGCAATCTACGCTTCCCAGGTAATCATACCTTTTGATCTTTCTGGAAAAACTCTTGCCTTTATGGGTCCGTTACCGAGTGAAAATATCCAATCTGTGAATAAATTTTTCCCTGCTTACTATAAAACTAGACCAATAGTTAGCAAAGTTAAGATAGATGAAGACGGTCGTTCTCCTTTAGGCAAATCTACTAATGTAGAGGAAACTTCAACTGCAACCCCTTTAGCTTTAGCCAAAATTAGGTTAAACTATATGACCAATTCTGTAAAAGTGTTTAGGTCATTCCCTTTAGCCAAAGATCCTGATTTGTATTATGCTTGGCTAGAAAAGGTGGAGAAACAAAAAGGATCCTTTTGGAAATCGTTAGGGATATACGATTTGATCCAACTGTCAAAAACAGGTTTAGAATACAACCAACCCATGTTAGTAGCAGCGGTTCATTTTTGGGATGCTTCTCACAATACCTTCCATCTTCCATGTGGAATGGTTACCCCCACGCTTTTTGATGTGGCTGCTATTACGGGACTTCGACCAACTGGCGAAACCTTTGATCCCAATGACATGGATAATGACACTATAGGTTTTAACGATTCGCAAGTCACTTACACGGCATTCATCCAGAAGCACCATATCACCGCTGAAACGACAGTATCTGACGAAGAGCATATTGCTTTTCTAGCATTATGGCTTTCACGGTGCGCCTTTTGCTCAAGATCTATCCAGGTTGCAAAGAGGTACCTTTGCATGGCTAATCAGTTGCATGCTGGTAGAAAACTCAACCTCAGCCAACTACTTCTAGGGTCTCTTTACGAAAACCTTAGTGAAGCTGCAAATCTTACCAAGAATTTCAAATCTGGCAGTTTACTTTACGCTGGTCCTTTTTGGTTATTGCAACTGTGGCTCAATGCCACATTCGAAACTTATCTTCCTTTTCGAGGAGATGTCAATGAGGAAGATAGCACAATCAAAAATCGAACTATAGAAGGGACCAGGTTAGCTTACCTAACTCCAAAAGAGGAAATGGGAAAGCTTCATGAACATTTCTTGGCGTATTCAATGATGTTTGCTCGGCGTGATCAGTTCGATCCTTCCATGGCCCCATTTGTACACAGAATAATAGGTCCTGAATGGTTTACTCGAAAATTTCCACCAACATCTCAAGATCAACAAACTGAATCCATGGAAATTTGGGAAGCCTTCCTGACTCCAAGGTTGCTTTCCCAACGTCTTCGACCGTCAAAAGGTCAATGTACCCTCATGTGCTATCAACCAAATTTGGTCTCGAGGCAGTTTGGGCTAACTCAAATAACACCCAAGTGCTTATATGAGAAAAGAAACCATATGTGTTTCCACACTTTGTATTTGACTGAAGAAGAATGTGAACGAAAAATCAACAAATACATTGGCGTCACCAACCTTTCTCCTATTTCTTTCGAACCTTCTTTCTACTCTACACCAGATTTCCATCAATGGTGGACAGAGTATTATAGCTCTCAAATTTTTTATGCTGATAGCCTTGCTCAAGAACTAACCGCAGCTTTCACTGATGTGCAGGAGAACTTCAAAAAAGGTACTTCAACTCATATTAAAGAAATCCAAGCTTTTCAAAAATTCTTTGAAACTATCTATAGGCCTGATGATCTTAGTCGGACCGTTCGTGAGGCTGCAGTCACTTTGCGCGAAAAGTTTTCCACCAAACTAAATAAATTGAAATTGCCCTCGTATGTTCGACCAGAACTACGTTATGAAGTGGCTTTCAAACTTCATCCTCCAAAATTCCCTCCACTACCAAGTGCTGATTTTGGTGTGGCTCTAAGTCCTCCTTTCCCAGACTGGTTTGTGTGTGGGAATGCTCTCAAAATTCTTCGAGAGAGTACTAAAAAACGCGCTGAACGAGTGGTCCCGACTAAGCATACCTTGGATACTTTCAAAGGACATCTTCATATAGATCTTAAACATGTCCGTGTCCTGACTCCAATACCTGAAGGTTTGGATTAAGATAATCTTTTTCGACTGACTTTTCTTTTCTTTACTGATATACTAATTTCAGTCTCAACTACAACTGTTGCACGAAGGAGGAAGATTAAAGAAGCTTCTGCCCCAAAAGAGTCTGAGACATCTAAAAGCGACAAACCAAACGAGAGTGATTCGATCGTCACTAATAAGAAACCCACGGTAAATACTTATCTCATACTCTCAATCTTGTACAATTCTGTGATTAGTACTCATCTTTCTCATTTTCCACTTGCCAGAGCTCGAAACCCCCAACGAGTTCGAAGCGTAAAGCTTCTTCGACCAATGCCTCAGATGGCGAAGACAAATCTCCTCCTCAAACTAGACAAGGACAGAAAAAGAAACACAAAGCTGTTACCCCTTCAAGAAAAGGGAAAAAGGCAAGTCCTTCAAAAGCTGCTTCTCCTGGCAATAAGGCGTCTTCTGAAGAGTCTCCTTTGAAGACTGCCAGCAATGCTCTTGTTTTGGAAAGTCATAACTCAAGTCCAGACAACAATCCACCCAAGGTATCTTGCGTTTGTCCTACATATTATCTTGTAATTTTAACTAAATAATTGCACTGACATTTTACCTCGTTATTGCAGGATGATGCTGGCACTGCTACTTCTGGTTTTAAAGACCATGGCCTCACCATTGATGTTGATAAACTTTATGGTAATTGTTAAATTTCAACTTTCGTCAGTTAAACCCTTCGAAAGCTCATCCTTACGACTAACTTTGCTTCGTTCAACACAGATACTTCTCGAGCAAAAACTCATGTTCTATCACCAGTCTTCGAAGACGTTAGGCCAATTGCCACTATATTGCCTAATGAGCCAATCGAAGAAAGCCAATCTACTGACGAATCTCCACCTACTCATCAAGGCAAAGATTTGGAAGAGGATCATCCGTTCTCTGGCAGCGACAATGTGAACCAGCAATCACATGGCAACGAAGATTCTGCATCGGAGAAAGATGCTATGGAGGAGACTTCTCAACTAGAAAAACCAATCTCACAAGGAACTTCAACTCCCGATGTAAAAACTATTCCTGAGACAACTTCGACGCCTGCCCCTACGAAGCCTACTCCTTCGGAGCTTGAACAACTTAAACAGATTGATCCTCTTGGGTTCCTAAAGGCTATCATGAATGTGAATACTTCTTTACTTTCGGAGCCTGATGTCTCTCCAGCTGTAACTGCAGATTCTAGTGACAAGGAAGATACTCCTAATCTTCTTCGACAGATAAAAGAGAGATTCTTTGGGGTCAATCTTGTAGATGTTCTCAACCGGGACCCTGTTAAAAGCCACAACTTAAATCAACTTTTAAAGAAAGTAGATTTGCTTCAAGTTTCCCCAGAAGTCTCAGAGATGATTGTTCTGCTAGGCTCTCTACTTGAACAACTCCAAGCTAACATTCTTCGAAAGCAAAATGTCGAGAAAGAATTATCTGAGACAGTGGCCTCTCATGACTCTTCATGGAATTCTGCTGTGGAAGCCACAAAACAAGGTGAGGCCCTCAAGCTTAAACATTCAGCGAATCAAAAAGCCATTGATGATTATGAGAAGAAAATCAGCTCCTGGAAACAAGAAATAAAAACACTCGAGGGCAAGATAAAGGAAGCTGAAAGTAGCCAAGCAGCCCTCCAAAAATCTAATCAACAAGATTTGCTCGAAGTGGTGCAGTCAGGAATTAAACATTTCGAGACTGCGCAGAAGTTAGTGCCAGAGATCGAAAAATTGAAGAAACAAAGGGCACTAATTGAACTTCGAATGTCCTCATGGGAAACTCAATACCTGAAGATCAAAAAGGATCTCCCTGAGGACTTTAGCTAGATGTCTTCAATCTTGTTTCATTTGTTGGATTTTTATTTTGTAATCGAGACATATAATATTTATATGCTTGACTCCCATTTCTATCTATAATATTTGCCAGCATTAATTTAACAAATCTTTCAATTTTCTGCCAAATATATCTTTAGATTTCCTACAGTGCTTTTATTAAATGCAACATGTAGAACCTGAACATCCTTCGCAGCACTCTTGCCTCTAGACTTGACGTTTCCACTTCTTCTAGCCATAATCATTATTAAAAGTGACGTCATTTTCTCCAAAACGTCGGTTTTTAAGACGTGCGTGCATCAGTTTAATGATTACTTCTCAACTTCCAAGGGCGGGAAACGGCGGAGGCCATAACTTCTCACATTGAAAAACGAACCGCAGTCCAATCACTGATTAAAAATGTAAAACCAACCTTCAGTATTCCCCTTCTATATAAAGGGTTCCATATCACTTTTATTTCTTCATTCAAGTATTTCTTCTCCAAACCAAAACACAGAAAAAAGAGAAAACACAACTCTTTCCTCTCAAACACCATTTTTCCTTGAAATGGCTGGAATTCTCTCCTTTAACGATCTCAAAGCTCTCATCAAGGGTGAGTTCAGACTTAATGAGGATGAACTTGTTCGTCATTTCATTAATATTGAAACCCTTTTTGCTAATCAGG
>NC_081184.1:126732108-126784042 GCF_029867415.1 Vicia villosa | reverse complement strand
TTCTTTTAACACTGGCCAATTCTTTCAGACTTATCTTAGTTTGACCATGTAGAATTGCTCGTGGAACAGCCTTTCTAAGTATGCCCATGCATCTATCGAATTTGGTGGCAAAGTAGTGAACCAAATAAAAGCATTTTTTGTCAGCGAACTAGGGAAATATTTAATCCTTAGATCCTCGTTTCCCGCTAAATCTCCTGCTTCAGTCAAATATCTAGCAATATGTTCCACGGTTGACTCATTAGTTTCGCCAGAAAATTTTGTGAATTTGGGAACCTTAGTTCCCCTAGGCAATTCTGTCTGCATGATATAGTCTGATATAGGGGATGTATAATTTGGACGTCTGAGTCCAGTACTAAGGCCATTATTGGCCATAACCCTTTCTATCATGGCAGTTAAATTATTTTCTGTGGCCAGATTTTCTCTTCTAACTCTTTGGACAATCTCGTCTGGATGATCGTCCCTACCCAAAATCCTCAATCTGGGTCGTTCTTCCTCCATTTCTTGTCGAAAGGGAACGGTCCTTTGACTTGAATCCTCCAAGTTAATTACTGGAGTCTTTTCGAACGACTCCGTCCTTCGTGAAGGGCCTATATCCCTAGGAGCCGTCCTAGGTGGGGGAACCATATCTTGCACACGCTCCAAAATAGGCCTCTCTTCTTGATTCACAGGCTGTTTGTCTTTCCTTTTAGGTGGTGGTACTCCCATGAATTCTGCCATTCGATTCATTTGAGATGATATCTTTTGGAAAATTTCTACGTTTTCTCTATTTGTCGTAGTAACACTTGCCATTAGTGGGTTCAAGACTGAAGTTAGTTCTCTGGCCAAAACCCCTACCATATCATGGTTGCTTGCATCCATTTCTTGTCGAAATGCTGCTTGGTTATTTGTGGTAAAATTGGGTATTTGGGTAGAAAAATTAGTGTTGCGTCCACTTCGACCCACTGAACTAACATTTGGTGAAAATGTCGTATTATTAGTTGAGGCGTTTATAGGTCTTGCCCCTCGTACGTCTGGTCCAAATGGGTATGGCATTCCATATGGACTATTTGGTCTCCATTCGAAGCCAGAATTTGTGCCTTGACCAAACATATTGTTTGCAGCGTTTGTCAAGGGATACAGTACATCATCTGCACTTGTGGATGAGGGTGCGGTTGTCGATGCCGAAACTGGAACAGTTCCTGAATGCCCTGTAGTATTTTCAGGCGTAGTCTGGGAATTGTCTGCAGGTCTCGATCCATTTGGACCCGTCGTATTCTGTGTTCCCTGACTGGAAGTCGAATTTGCCGCTCCTGATCCTGAACCTTGTGGGGTATCCTGATCACCCCCTGCACTGGCCGTGACAGCCATTTTCCTGTTGTACCTTCGTTTGGGAATCGGTTGTGCATTGTTCTTTAATTTACCGTTCCTAAGGTTCATACAAGGTCTTGATATTGTCTAGACAAAAACAAAACAATTGATTAAAACAATCCGCGTGACACGGTCCCACTGGGCGTGCCAATTTGTTTACGGTGATTTCCGGTAAACAACCGCTAGTCTTCCAAACTATAATAAATATGATTTGGTTACTTGCAGGATCGACTAGATTGATCCTAGGACACATAGTCAAGAAGATTGTTATCAATGTTCATTTGAATCATATTCGTAATTTGTCCTCTTCGATGAGTATTGTTCGATTCAAGAATCTTGGTAATTGCTTCGTTATATGTAATTATAACTTCAACAAAAAAGATAAATAACATAACATACAAAACTTAAAGATTGTTAAAACATAAAGAATCTTAAACTGCAGAAACGTTAAAGACTTTGAAAGTAAATGATCATGAAAGTAAATTCGAAAGTAAGTGATTTAAAATAAAGATACAGGAATGTAAATGACAAGAAATAAATGGAATGCAGTAATTCAGAAATATATTCGAAAATGAAATACAATACACATGTATTAAAATGGTGGTGTCATACGTACATTTTCTCAGCGAACTCTTTCTCGTAACACTTGATACTTGAGTAAATATGTGAGTGATTTGTACAAAATGAACACACGGAATCCTAACATAAAGACCCCTATTTATACTAGTTTCGACCTTAACGGTCCTACACTAATCTGCTGCCACGTTTCTTATCAGAACTTCCAGCGAAGCCATCTGTTATTGGACAGTTACGAAACCGTCTTCGAATTTCAAATCTTCCCGCCTGAGTCCGTCTTCGACGCGTGGCAGTGTAAAAAACACTATGAAAACACGCTAAGTAGTAACACTTAAATACATATTCTATGAATTTTGTCTAAGTCTCGAAGACATATGCTTTTATTAGTCTTTCAGTGTTCACTATCTTCAACGAACTTAGAAATCTTTATCTTCGAAGCATGACCATCAGTAGCCATTCTTTTACTTTTTAAGGGACGGCCATCAGTAACCATCTTTTCCTTCGATTCTCAACCTCTTCGAAAGACAAACAATATGAAACGAAATCTTCAGCTAACACGGGCCGAACCTTTTTTTCTAACGGGCCAACAAAATATTTACATAAATTCTAACGGGCCGACAAAATATTTACTTAAATTGAACAGATATTATAGATCATATGTTCTAACGGGGCGACAGAATATAGGTTTTTAATCCACATATTAAATTTTTTAAAATTTTTCAAACTTTTATCTCAATTTGTTTATAATTAAAAATCAAAATTTATTTAGTCATCTATTTTTTTTAGTAAAATATTTATTTTTGACTGAACGAAACTACTTAAATTATATATCTTTTATATACTTTTATTAATCATTACTATATTATATTTATTTATTATTTATAATTACATTTGCGTGACCCGTGCGAACGCAAATCAATTTTTTACATACTTTCATTCAAATATTTACTTAACTACTATAATATTGATACAAATATCAACTACTATAATAAGAATTTTGAATCCCCATCTAATTTTTATTAATAATAATAATAATAATAATAATAATAATAATAATATATAATATTTAATATTTATCAAGTTAACTACACATGCTTACTATCAAATTTATATAAAAAATTAAACATATATTTCGACAGGCCGACAAAATATTTATTTAAATTAAACATATATTCAAGATAATATGTTTAATGATTGTCGCAGTGCATGCCAAACTACATTTTAAGGATTGTGTGTTTGAGCGATGGGGAAAGTGTGATTGTTTTTTAAAAATTATATAAATTAAATTAAATTCATTCTCACATGATTATTTTAAAAAAATATCATAAATATTTATTTATTATATGATCATAAAATCATATAATATCATTAGAATCAATAAATTTACAATACAATTTTTTTTAAAATTATAGGCATGCCCAACGGGCCGAACCTTTTTTTTCTAACGGGCCGACAAAATATTTACTTAAATTGAACAAATATTATAGTTCATATTTTCTAACGGGCCGACAAAATATTTACTTAAATTGAACAGATATTATAGATCATATTTTCTAACGGGCCGACAAAATATAGGTTTTTTAATCCATATATTAAATTTTTAGAATTTTTTCAAACATTTATCTCAAATTGTTTATAATTAAAAATCAATTTTTTTTAAACAACTAACTTATAAAATAAAATAAATAGTAAATCATTAAGGAATATTTGAAAAAAAAAAGGAATTAATTGATTCAGTACTGTAATATTTGAAATGTTAAGAAGTGCAATAGGGTAAATTAATATTATATTAAATTTAGACAATTTCTTCATAAATAGTTATATTAAATGTTAAGAATTGCAATAGTCATTATTATTAACACAAGTATATTTTAAAGACAATTTTAATGAAATATTTGCTTTATCTATAAATATTTTTTTATTCTTTATGTTTTTTTTTAAAAATATACGTAATATATTAATTATATATTATTTATTTATTTACTATTGATAGATGATTATTTAATTATTATTTTTTTTATATGTTGATATTAAATTAATGTTTATATGACATTCAGAATTTCAAATATTATATTTTTTTAACCATCAAAGTACTATATTTATTTAATATTTTTGACGATATTGTGCGACCCGTACGAACACACGGGTAGATGACTATTTAATTATTTTATTTATTTTTGAACAATAATATACATTTTGACAGGTCGAGATTACTTAATTTATATATCTTTTATATACTTTCTTAACCATCACTATAGTATATTTATTTATTATTTATAATGATATTGCGTGATCCGTATAAATGCATGGGTAGATGACTACTTAATTATATATATTTTATATACTTTTATTAATCATATATTATATTTATTTATTATTCATAATTACATTCGCGCGACCAAATCGAACGCACGGGTAGATGACTGCTTAATTATTTCATTTATTTTTTCTACTAAAGTATATATTTCTAACTAAATTAAATTAATATTTATATAACAATTATAATTTCAAGTTTTTTTCTTTTTAATTTGTGTATCTTTTGTATATATTTATTAACCATCTTTATATATTTATTTATTATTTATAAATTAAATTCATTCTCACAATCATTATGATTATTTTTAAAACATATCATTAATATTTAATTAATATATGATCATAAAATCATATAATATCAATAGAATCCATAAATTTACAATTCAGAAAAACTTAAAAATTATAGGCATGTCCGACGTGCCGAACCTATTTTTCTAACGGGCCGACAAAATATTTACTTAAATTGAACAAATATTATATATCATATGTTGTAACGGGCCGACAAAATATAGGTTTTTTAATCCATATATTAATTTTTTTGAATTTTTTGAAATATTTAACTCAATTTGTTTATAATTAAAAATCAAATTTTTTTAAACAACTAACTTATAAAATAAAATACAAGAATATGAAATCAAAGTGAAATTTTTTTAAACACTTTAAAATTAATGTTATGTTTCTATGACATTCAGAATTTCAAATATTATATTTTTTTAACCATCAAAGCACTATATTTATTTAATATTTCTGACAATATTGTGCGACCTGTACGAACACACGTGTAGATGACTAATTAATTATTTTATTTATTTTTAAACTAAACTATACATTTTTTTACGGGTCGAGATTACTTAATTTATATATCTTTTATATACTTTCTTAACCATCACTATACTATATTTATTTATTATTTATAATGATATTGCGCGATCCGTATAAATGCATGGGTAGATGACTACAATGATTTCATTTATTTTTTCTACTAAAGTATATATTTCTAACTAAATTAAATTAATATTTATATAACAATTATATTTTCAAATTTTTTTTCTTTTTAATTTGTGTATCTTTTGTATATATTTATTAACTATCTTTATATATTTATTTATTATTTATATCGAATTTGCGTGACCCGTGCGAACGCACGGGTCCTTTACTAGTACTATTTAATAATTAATTAAATAAATACAAAAGATACACAAATTAAAAAGAAAAAAAATTTGAAAATATAATTGTTATATAAATATTAATTTAATTTAGTGGAAAAAGCAAACACGAAGCAATCTCTTAGAACAACCTATAGATACCCGAATTGGCGCATAACTCGCTGAGGTAGATCTAGAAGCATTAGGCTTGGCCCTCAAACCAACCATCCAGAGTAGAAGGTTATGCCATCCAAGGGACGTGTTTTACGTTTGTTGTCATACGGTGTGTAGCGTATATCATCTATTACAATGTGCTCAAGAAACACCCTGAAGGGCTCTGCCGCCTAATCCCGTCTAAGAGTATGAGTGTGCAAGCATGTGACTGATCCTCAGAGTAGTCATCTATATATATGAACAGCCAGAAATGCATAAAAATGCAGGAGGATACATTCATAAAAATGGTACAAATGAAATATTAGTAATGGTGTTGCACAAGTTTATGAAAATGGTAAAGTAATAGTAAAGGTGAAAATATATTACCATAAACAACGTGCAACTTGCTGTCATTTGTCTGACTTTATAAAGACAACCTCCAACTAACTTCGAGTACATGTAAACCAAACAAGCACCTCAGTTTTACTCATGAATCCGGAGAAAGTCAATGAAGTATATATGGTAAACCACATCAACGTAATAAGAACTTTTGTCCACAAATATGGACATGCCAACCAAATACATGAGGTATGACCTCAACGCACATGCTCGATGATGCATAACTTATACATCATCACCATCGACCTTTACTTTCATAGTCATGTGGTGTTTATAATCTATACAAGTTCTTTAGAAATGAAAATCTGACATGGCATCCTCTGGTGTCTTCCAGCTCCTTTAGGACATCCTCTAGGCCAACTCCCAAATAGGCCACCACCATCTCCAATATATCATGTAACACCCTAATTTTCCCGGCGTTTATTAATAAAAAATCAGAATAATTTTTTCAAATAATAAACATGCAATTAGGATGCCACACTTCTCAAAACATGTTAAACTTGCTCAATCATTTAAATAGATACATAACACATTATGCGGATGAACCAAAACAAAACTTCATCATTCTCAACTTATCATTTTATTATGCAGCAGAAAAGATTCACATAATGTTATCAAAATAATATACATCCAGCATAAACAACATTTATTCAAATAATACGGAGTTCATAAGACTCCAAACAATCATCTGTGAATACAAGATTACACTCAAAGATGTTTTTGATTTATGGCAAACTCAAATGAGCATTCAAACAACAAGGAGGAATTTGATCACTCATGAAAGCACAAGGTGATCCACTATGCATATAAGTCGACTCAACACAAGCTGGACATGAAAAATGCAGAAAATCAGCAGTTAGGTCGACCTACTGACAATCTAGGTCGACCTAAAATGAAGGAAAATCCATATACCTCTGCTAGGTCGACTCACAGACCATTTAGGTCGACTCAAAATGAAGAAATCTTCACATCAGTCTGCTAGGTCGACCTACATGGCAACTAGGTCGACCTAATCTGTGAAAATGTCCCTAGAATGCATCAGAAGAGGATTCTGGTCGACCTACTCCTTCAACAGGTCGACCTAACTGGAAGAAAAATTCTGCAAGCTCTGTTAGGTCGACCTAAGCACTACAAGTGGTCGACCTAACTGATCAAGAAAGTTCAAAAATCAGTTTTTCTTGGTTCTAACTGTTATGCAATCATATATATTGCTCAAGGGTAATTATTCAAGCAACACCAACGACTGAAAGATACACAAACGCTTCTCATCTTCGTTCTTCATCATCTCCAACACAATTACACATAATCATTCTTGCGTTGCGGGTTAGTGATGAGTTCGATAACGTCCATGGAACGGAATTGAAGATTCCTAGTGGGTGAAGGTTTGTGGGGTTTGTTGGTGAATAAAATCTGCGGGTTTTGTCCTCCACGACGGGTGGTTCTTGGGGGTTTTTATCAAGAGGCGTTCATTGAGGATTCGGCTGAGTGTAACGATTGAGGAACGGGGAGTTCAAGGAATCAAGACACTGCAGAAGGGAATCAAAGTGAAGCTCTTGGATAACCTTGATCTGGCTCAAGATTAAGGGGGAAGAAGATTCAAAGGATCGACATAATTGGTTTATCGTTTATCGCTTTGTTATCTTCTTTGTATATACTACTTTCAACATTAATGAAAGATTACCCAATTTCAATTTGGAATTGGGGGCAGACGTAGTCGTAGCGAGGACGATCGACGAACTGCCTAAACAAATATCGTGTTCTTGTCGCTTTTACTTTCTCTTTTACTTTCTGTTCATAATTGGTTATAAGTGTAAAATTGATCAACGATTCGAGTGTTAAAATTGTGAATTAAAGTTCTGCACAAACATCACAATTCACCACAACTTGAATCACTATCAATTTGAACCTATCACCAAGTGTTTGTGTTTTTGCTTAATCCAATCTTACTGCATTGCAAATCAAAGTTGTCAATCTAGAAGTTAATTGGATTTCAGTTGTCAAACGTATTGGTTAGCTGTCATATTACTTCACCATCAATTCCACTTACTATTTGGTTTTGAAACACATACGACCTTTGCAATAGCGGTCCAGAATAGACGCAAGTCGATTCAGAACCGCTTTCGCTCAAGTCTGTAGAAAAATCTGTAAAAACTTAGTGAGATCTATTCACCCCCCCCCCTCTAGATCTATAGGCCAGCGTCTAACAAGTGGCATCAAGAGCTCTGGTTTATTCCGTGCTACGTGAAACACTTATTGGAAAGATGGCTTCTGGACCTAAAGGGGCTCATAATAGAGCTCCAGTTTTCAACGGAGAAAACTACGGCTATTGGAAGGATTGTATGTGTGTCCATATCAATGCAATTGATAGGAACATCTGGACAGCTATTGTCAATGGTCCATTTCAGATCACTATGACAAATGCAGCTGGTGCAGTTGTTCCAAAACCAGAAGATACTTGGAATGCTGAAGATGAAAAGAAATATGCATACGATTGGAAAGCGAGAAACATTCTAATCTCAGCTCTAGGAGTTGATGAATACTATCGCGTTTCCCATTGTAGATCAGCTAAAGCTATGTGGGACACATTGCAAGTTGCCCACGAGGGAACGGATGATGTCAAACTAGCTAGGATCAATACGTTAACTCAAGAGTTCGAACTTTTCCACATGGAAGATGGTGAAACCATCGAAAGCATGCAGAAAAGATTCGTTCACCTGAAAAATCGATTAAATTCTCTTGATAGACCTGTTTCCAATGCAGTTGCTACTAACAAAATCTTAAGGTGTTTGAACAGGGAATGGCAGCCCAAAGTTACAGCAATTAAGGAAGCAAATGATCTCAACACTTTAGACATTACCACTCTCTTTGGTAAACTAGAGGAACATGAACAGCATCTTAAATGCCTTGACATGCATGAGAAGAGGACAAAGAAAGAAAAGAACATGGAGAAAGAGGTAGAGAAGAAGTCAATAGCTCTAAAAGCTTCGAGCTCCAAGACCTCAAAACGAGAGCCAAAGGATAGTGACACAAGTGATGACGAAGACTCCGATGATGAGGAAATGGGACTGTTTGTGCGAAGATACAACAAATATCTAAAGAAAAATGGAGCAAAACATTCCGACAAAGGATTGATCAACTATAGAAAGCAATCAAACATGTTCAAACAAGATGACGACAACAAAGGAAAGATCAAAGGTCTTTGCTTCAATTGTGGGAAAGCCGGTCACTACAAACCGGATTGTCCATACCTTAAGAAAGAAAAGGAGAAGAACCAAAGCAAAGGTCATAACAAATCTAAAAGAGCTTACATAGCATGGGAAAGTGATTCATCTAGTGAAAGCTCGTCAAGCGATGAAGAAGAATCTGCAAACCTATGTCTCATGGCTCATCAAAACAAGAAAAAGAAAGCTGTAAGTCATCTTAAACCTGAACTCGTAGATAAGGTATCTCATTCTCAACTAAAACTTGCTTTTGAAGAATTACATAGAGATGCAATTAAAGCTTTCAAACTTTTGGCCTCAAATAAGAAAATATTTTCATACCTTGAATCAAAAGTTGAGAAAACCGAAAGGGATATGGAAGCTTTAAAACAATCTATGCTAGACATTCAAAAGGACAAAGTTGAATTAGATCCTACATCATGGTTTGGTTGTGAGACATGTCACATTTGGCAAAAAGAAGTAAGAGATCTAAAAGCCAAGTTAGACAAGGCTCTACAACCAAAAGTGACTTTTGCGGTTGATCCAAACAAGTTCAAAAGATCGTATACTCCTTTATATAGTAAATACACTTTTGTACCAAAAGTATCAACTAGCAAAACTCCATATTCTCATCATATTACCTGTCATTATTGTTGCAAAAAGGGACATACCATTGAAAAATGCAAATTTAGGAGAATTTTGGTTCCTAAAGGAGTATTTCAATGGTTGCCTAAGTGCAACAAATTGTGTACTCACTACCAAGGACCCAATGAAAATTGGGGACCTCCCTCTTTAAATTAATCTTGCAGGAAAAGTGTCTTGACATTGCCGAAAGGTTGTGGTTCCTTGATAGCGGATGTTCAAGACACATGACTGGAGACCTATCTCTTTTCGTTGAGTTTCAAGCAAAGAAAAAGGGGTATGTCACCTATGGAGATAACAATCGTGGAGCCATACTTGGTAAAGGAAGTGTTGGTAACCCTTCTACCACTACTATAACTGATGTGCTGCTAGTAGAAGGTCTTAAACATAATCTTTTAAGTATAAGTCAATTGTGCGACAAAGATTTTAAAGTAATGTTTACAAATTCTGGATGCACAATAGAACATACTAAGAAAAGAGACATTATGTTTAAGGGCTTAAGAGTAAACAACATCTACATGCTAAACTTGGATGAGGTATCTAAGTCTAGTACCAAATGTCTAGTTGCTCTAGGCGATGACTCATGGCTTTGGCATAGACGTCTCGCCCACATAAATTTTGACTTACTAAATAAAGTTGTCTCAAAAGATTTAGTAATCGGCTTACCCAAAATGATTTTTTCAAAAGATCATCTATGTGATGCTTGTCAAAAGGGAAAGCAAACAAAAATCTCTTTTAAATCAAAGAACGTGGTTTCAACATCACGCCCTCTTGAACTACTTCACATGGATCTCTTTGGCCCTTCAAGGACTAAAAGCATAGGTGGAAACACCTATGGTTTTGTCATTGTCGATGATTACTCGAGATTTTGTTGGACAATCTTTTTACCTAGTAAGGATCAAACTTTTCCAGCCTTTACACAATTTGCAAGATTATGTCAAAACAAAATGAACAACAAAATAGTTGCAATTCGAAGTGATCACGGTGGAGAATTTGAAAACATTTCTTTTGAAAAATACTGTGATAAACATGGAATTGAGCATAACTTTTCAGCTCCTAGAACACCTCAACAAAACGGAGTAGTTGAACGTAAAAATCGTGTTCTAGAGGAGCTGGCAAGAACAATGCTGAATGAGGGTAATCTACCAAAGTATTTCTGGGCTGACGCAATTAGTACAGCATGTTATGTTTTGAATAGGATAACAATACGTCCTATACTGAACAAAACTCCCTATGAATTACTAAAGGGTAGAAAACCAAATGTATCTCATCTCCATGTATTCGGTTGCAAGTGTTTTGTTTTGAACAATGGTAAGGATAATCTTGGCAAATTCGATGCTAAAGCTGATGAGGGCATATTCCTTGGTTACTCACAATCTAGCAAAGCATATCGAATATATAATAAGAGATTACTTATAGTAGAAGAGTCAGTACACGTTTCTTTTGATGAATCTTATGCAAAATATGTCGAGAAAGGTCTTTCATTTAATGGTGCAGGCCCATCCACTGAAGACATTGTCAAGGATAAGGAAGATGAGGATGAGAGTATTGTAAAGAAAGATGCTGAGAGAGAGAAAGATGAGTCTCACAATGAAAATGAAAAAGAAAGCATCTCAAACAATGAAGAACTTCCCAAGGCCTGGACAAACGTGAAAGACCATCCAATTGACAATATAATAGGAGACATCTCAAGGGGCGTTACAACACGCTCAAAGATAAGTAACTTCTGCCATCATTTTGCTTTTGTTTCACAAGTTGAGCCGAAAAACGCTAAGGACGCATTACTTGATGAGCATTGGCTAATGGCCATGCAAGAAGAATTAAACCAATTTAAACGGAATGATGTTTGGGACTTAGTCCCTCATCCGGGAGATCATCAAGTAATAGGCACTAGATGGGTTTTTCGTAACAAACTTGATGAAAACGGTGTTATTACTAGAAACAAAGCTAGATTAGTTGCTCAAGGTTACAATCAAGAGGAAGGTATTGATTATGAAGAGACATACGCTCCTGTAGCACGTCTCGAAGCTATTCGCCTTTTACTTGCTTATGCTTGTTCTAAAGACTTCAAACTATTCCAAATGGATGTTAAGAGTGCCTTTCTAAATGGCTATATAAATGAAGAAGTCTATGTTGCTCAGCCACCCGGCTTTGAGAATTACATGTATCCAACTCATGTTTATAAGCTGAAACGTGCTCTATACGGTCTTAAACAAGCCCCTCGGGCTTGGTACGAACGTTTGAGCAAATTTCTCCTTAGTCAAGGGTACTCTAGGGGTAAAGTTGATACTACTCTCTTTATTAAAAGAAAAGATAAGGATATTCTCTTAGTCCAAATTTATGTAGATGATATTATATTTGGGTCCACTAATGCAAAACTTGTCAAAGACTTTTCTAAGCTTATGCAGAGTGAATTTGAGATGAGTCTCATGGGTGAGCTAAATTTCTTCCTTGGCCTACAAATCAAGCAACTCAGTCATGGAACGTTTGTGAATCAAACTAAATATTGTACGGAGCTGCTCAAAAGATTTGGAATGAGTGAAGCAAAGGAAATTGACACACCTATGGCAACAAATACAAATCTAGACAAAGATGAGAAAGGTAAAGAGGTTGACGTGAAATTATACCGAGGTATGATAGGTTCACTATTGTATCTTACTGCTTCAAGACCAGACATTATGTTTAGTGTGTGTATGTGTGCAAGATATCAATCTTGTCCAAAAGAATCTCACTTGAAAGCTGTCAAAAGAATTCTGCGATACTTACGTGGAACTACTACATATGGCCTATGGTATCCAAAAGGAAATGAGTGTCATTTAGTAGGATTCTCCGATTCAGATTTTGCTGGCTGCAAATCCGATAGAAAAAGCACTAGTGGAACGTGTCATCTATTCTCAAACTCATTAATAAGTTGGCATAGTAAGAAACAAGTATCGGTTGCATTATCCACTGCTGAGGCAGAATATGTAGCTGCTGGAAGCTGCTGTGCACAAATATTATGGCTCAAGCAACAACTTCTTGACTTTGGTATTAAGCTTGATCACATACCTATCATGTGCGACAACACAAGCGCCATAAACTTGAGTAAAAATCCTGTCTTACACTCACGTACCAAACATATTGAAATAAGGCATCACTTTCTACGAGATCATGTAGAGAAAGGAGACGTTACTTTTGAACATGTAGAAAGCAAGAAGCAACTAGCTGACATCTTCACCAAACCGCTAGCAACGGAGCAATATTTCAACATTCGTAGGGAATTAGGGATACTCGATATCTCTAATTTGGGCTAATTACGTTTGTTTTCTCTTAATTTTATTTCTTTAATTTCTGTATATATCTATTTGTCTTGCTAACAATTTTTAGCATAAAGGTAGCTCATCATCAAGCCAGGCGTCATATTGAAAAAGCGGTAACGCAATTGGTGTTCACTTCCAAAAATATTATTGATACTATAATATGCTATCAATTAACACGCTTATAGTGACCTCATGCATAAAAACTGCTCCTGCTCACATATGTGTCTCATTCTACCATTAACTACCTTTTACCTACTATACCATACATGCTAGCATTATTATCTATGGTTCTCTTGTTACTCTTCTATTCTCCTGTTTTCTCTTTTTGATGTTGACAAAGGGGGAGATAGATGCTGAGCGTACGGGGGAGCTTTGTTGAGAGATTGCCTTGGTGAGAGATAGATGCCGGATGTACGGGGGAGCCTTTTGAGTCCTTGTCACTTACTACCAAAGCTTTTGAGTATTGGTTTGCCATCATCAAAAAGGGGGAGTTTGTGAATACAAGATTACACTCAAAGATGTTTTTGATTTATGGCAAACTCAAATGAGCATTCAAACAACAAGGAGGAATTTGATCACTCATGAAAGCACAAGGTGATCCACTATGCATATAAGTCGACTCAACACAAGCTGGACATGAAAAATGCAGAAAATCAGCAGTTAGGTCGACCTACTGACAATCTAGGTCGACCTAAAATGAAGGAAAATCCATATACCTCTGCTAGGTCGACTCACAGACCATTTAGGTCGACTCAAAATGAAGAAATCTTCACATCAGTCTGCTAGGTCGACCTACATGGCAACTAGGTCGACCTAATCTGTGAAAATGTCCCCAGAATGCATCAGAAGAGGATTCTGGTCGACCTACTCCTTCAACAGGTCGACCTAACTGGAAGAAAAATTCTGCAAGCTCTGTTAGGTCGACCTAAGCACTACAAGTGGTCGACCTAACTGATCAAGAAAGTTCAAAAATCAGTTTTTCTTGGTTCTAACTGTTATGCAATCATATATATTGCTCAAGGGTAATTATTCAAGCAACACCAACGACTGAAAGATACACAAACGCTTCTCATCTTCGTTCTTCATCATCTCCAACACAATTACACATAATCATTCTTGCGTTGCGGGTTAGTGATGAGTTCGATAACGTCCATGGAACGGAATTGAAGATTCCTAGTGGGTGAAGGTTTGTGGGGTTTGTTGGTGAATAAAATCTGCGGGTTTTGTCCTCCACGACGGGTGGTTCTTGGGGGTTTTTATCAAGAGGCGTTCATTGAGGATTCGGCTGAGTGTAACGATTGAGGAACGGGGAGTTCAAGGAATCAAGACACTGCAGAAGGGAATCAAAGTGAAGCTCTTGGATAACCTTGATCTGGCTCAAGATTAAGGGGGAAGAAGATTCAAAGGATCGACATAATTGGTTTATCGTTTATCGCTTTGTTATCTTCTTTGTATATACTACTTTCAACATTAATGAAAGATTACCCAATTTCAATTTGGAATTGGGGGCAGACGTAGTCGTAGCGAGGACGATCGACGAACTGCCTAAACAAATATCGTGTTCTTGTCGCTTTTACTTTCTCTTTTACTTTCTGTTCATAATTGGTTATAAGTGTAAAATTGATCAACGATTCGAGTGTTAAAATTGTGAATTAAAGTTCTGCACAAACATCACAATTCACCACAACTTGAATCACTATCAATTTGAACCTATCACCAAGTGTTTGTGTTTTTGCTTAATCCAATCTTACTGCATTGCAAATCAAAGTTGTCAATCTAGAAGTTAATTGGATTTCAGTTGTCAAACGTATTGGTTAGCTGTCATATTACTTCACCATCAATTCCACTTACTATTTGGTTTTGAAACACATACGACCTTTGCAATAGCGGTCCAGAATAGACGCAAGTCGATTCAGAACCGCTTTCGCTCAAGTCTGTAGAAAAATCTGTAAAAACTTAGTGAGATCTATTCACCCCCCCCCTCTAGATCTATAGGCCAGCGTCTAACATCATCAAAGACAATAAGAGTAACTAAGCGTTAATCCCCCCGGTGTTACGTATCAGAGTAAGACCCGACTCGACATAAGCAACAGTAAGATCAACATCTTCCAAGCTACTCCAAAGCGCACTAATCCTCGATACCTGCATGTTACCCACATGGAGGCAACATTCAAAGAGAAGGAGTGAGATATCATAATAATATAAAGAAGTGTAGGATAACAAGTATATGAGAATAAGGTTATACACAATTCACCATTTCATAACACATCAACATTGTTTATCAACAATTAGTATATAAGTATTCAACAACAAGCAGCTCATCTTCACATCATTAGTTATACAAATATTCATCACAAGGTATCAATAGGGAATACACCATCATCATAAAACGCTAATAAATAGAGGCATCAACAAGGTATACACCTTCATCACAATTTGCGCTCAATCCACACAATATAATTGAGGCCATCTTAGCTTTCTAATCCAGGCCAACGTTTTTTGCGGATCCAGGACAACGTGTTTTTCGAATCCAGGCCAACTTGTTTGTCAATCCAGGCCATTGAGAATGTAATGTATGCTACACAACATACAACACAACAATAACAATTATGCAACCACAAGGCATCAGCCTTCAACAAACGCCAATATAGGCCATCACTTCAACAAACACCAATATAGGCCATCACTTCATCTTTATAACAACATCAATTCATCATGGTATTCATACCTCATCACAAGCTTTATATTACACATATCATCATAACATCATCAATTCATCATATTCATCATAATAATAACAAACATCATAGTACACAAGTCAAGCAACGACATGGCACGGTTAATTCAACTTCTTAATAAAAGAATATTTATTGTCAATTAATCACAGGGAATCATTATCTCATCATAAGGAAAATACACCTCATCATATGAATAACATCGTATCGTCATAATAAATCATATCAATAACATCGTATCGTCATAAGAAAACACAATTCAAGTTGCACTATAACATGGTTATGTCAAATCGTAACAAAGGGCATACTTCATATGTTAACGCTACATAGTTCATCAATTAATCATAATACAAGCACTAGGAAATTACATCCTATGAATCATTTTATTCTATCATGGTATATTTCATTACATTAGCTTACCAACGCTTCAGACCGTAGTTAAATCGGAGTTATGACCGCGAAGATATGTCCAAAATAATTTTGTAAAAAGTATTTTTCAGTTTCGTAATAGTATATGTCGACGCGAACCCTCGTGTGTCAACTCATAATTCAAATTTTTATTTTTCAACACAGCATGTATCGACACATGCTCATACGTGTCGACACCAATATATTCCAGTCTCTGCTTTTAGAAAAATGCACAGTATGTGTCGACGCATACTGCTTTGTGTCGACTCATAACAAAAAAATACAAGACATGTATCGACACATCAACTTACGTATCGACACATCAACTTACGTATCGACACATACAACTTTCAAACTTATGTTTTTATAAACTATACAGTATATGTCGACCGGAACTAACGCGTGTCAACTCATGTTGCGAAAAATTCTCCAAAATATGCTCAGAAACCCTGTTAAGACTATAGGATCCCAATCAAACATCAATAACAGTCCATAGAAACATAATACATGTTATTTAATTAACATATAACTCACATCAATTTCACATCATATAGTGCAACCACATTAACAATTCATCAATTGTAACAAAACAACATTCAATATAATTACAACACCATAACACAATCATGAACAACATTCAACAAATAAAACTATGGCAACCTAAACCTCGTTCCTATCTACTAATCATCATATCCAACCTTATATAGTTAGAATCCCACATTTACCTTAGAGTTCTTGCAAAAACCTCAACCTTAGCAATGGAGATTTCCTCTTCCTCCGGAGCCCTAGCCTATTGTTCTCTCTTTTTTCCAATTCCATGTTCTCTATACTTATTTTTATTTAAACCTTACTAACTTTTAAGTTCACTAATGGGCTTAACAACAACCCCCACTACTACTCATGCTGACACATATAGGCTCAATTCATTAATTAATCATTATTATTATTCAACTAAATAATAAAATAGCATAGATACTAAAGATTCACCAAATAATTCACAATCATGTAATTAAATAATTAATTAAAATAAACGGCGTTACACATCAAATCTAGTCATTATGGATTGATCTAATAATCTTCCCCTGATTGGAAGATGTAGCAGGGATTCCATATCATTTAGTGTTATGGACATTTCACCATACATAAGATAAAAAATGATGTCTCTAAGTGTCATCTCTCAACGAAAGCTGACAACATACCATTATTAATAATAGTATAATTGGTCATGCATAAATTTAATATTAGTCTCATTGGTGCTCCCGACTCTCCTGGACTTCCCAACAGTACAAACACAGTTGTGGTTCGGCTTGGTGGGTGAGCGAAAGCTGGATCTAGTGTTGGACCCTACTATAAGATGTGGGAGATTCACACTTGTGGGAGAAAATATTGGGTGCAAGCGTGGGTGGTTAAAGTTCCACATTGCCTATAAATGGATGGAATTTTGGATTTATAAAAGAGATGACTCATTTACCTAAAATCTTAAGGTTTTTGGTTGATATGTGGTGTCTCCCTTGTTTGTTGTCCTGAAGCATTAGTCCCATTGGTGCTCTCGACTCTCCCGGACTCCCTAACAGTTGTATGTTGTTGGAAAAAATGACAGAGAAAATAAAAGAACACAAAAACATAATGTGGAAACTTCAAAAACGGAGAAAAAATCACGGTCAGTGTCAATAGACAACCAGAGAATAGTATGTGAAAGTTATTACAGCATATAATATATCCTCAACTAACTCAGAGCCACAATACACCCAAACCCTCCAAAATAAATATTTAACTACACCTCACAATACTCTAATATAAGAGTATAAGAGAACAAAGAAAATTAAATACAAGCTTGATAAGTGCCAAAATGTAGTTATTTTGTGTATGTAAATAGTGGCACTTATCAATACTTTTTGTTAATATTATTTGAATAATTCCCCGTTTTTGTGTAAATTCGTATACTTTGAGTTTTATTACGTTTTTATGTACATATATACCATTTGATAGTTTTGTTGTCTTTTTGTAGGTATTTTTGGCGTTTCGGAGCCTCGAGGAATAAAGTGTCGAAGACACGACTGCGGACGCGTTATTGTAGAATAATTTTGCTGTTCTGGTGTAGCTCGCGCCGCGCGCTGAAGGTTAAAAAGAAATAAATCCAGGCAGGAGATTGATCGCGTCGCGCGCTATGTAGCTCGCGTCGCGCGCTAGGGCGGTTTAGTGTTTTAAGTGAGAGAGCTCGCGTCGCGTGCTCCATCTCGCGTTGCGCGCTCTGCGTTTTCTATTTTTTTATATATAGTTCGGAACAGATTTTCTAGGGTTTTTATAATCCATTTCCCCCTTGGAGTGGATCTGATCCATTTTTGATATTTTAGAGGTTTAGGAAACACCATTGGATGCTACATCATGTGGATTGATCATGGATTTGTCTCGATTGCTTTGACACGGTGAGAGTTTCCGGTTCATCTTCTTTCTTCCCTATGTTTCATTCCAATGGTGGGTTTTGTACGTATATTTCTACTCTTCTTGTATGTATATTTGTCGATCTTGGAATCGTTTATATATTCGCTTTATAAATCATCATTGTTGTTATTCTTGATCTTTTTGCTTAAATGCTCTGGATTTGTGTTGTCTCAGAAATGGACACCGTAGATCTTGATTAGGAATGATAACTGTTAGTTTCTAGGTTTCAGAAATGGATTTAGGGCTAATGACCGTTATGGGTATCGAGTTTAATGCCTCCGTGTTGTTTGTGTCGGTTGAGACATCGCTGATGTGAATAGTGCGGTTGAGCTTTCGTCGGTGTTTCAGACATTGACACTGATGTGGCGTCTCGACTGATGCCCGGTAATTTTGATGCGCATTGTGAGTGTATTGCGATAGGATCTTCATGTTTAAGTATTCAACGGGTAGAACGAAATGCAATTCCATAACTATTTCTCTTAGACTATTGAGAATGTTTAATTGCTTTTATTTACCTTTCCGCACCCAAATCATGAAACTTAGAACGCGAGATAGTCGAACGACGATTCTTCTCACTAATCTCTGTGGACACAATAATTTCCCGAATAAATATTTACAAAACTTTTGTTGCTTGCCGCTTTACCGCCACAACAAAATGGCGCCGTTGCCGGGGATTGGTTGAGATTAATCGCATTGCGATGGTTTCTCGTTTTAAGTTTCGTAAATATGTGAATATCGTATATTTTGTGTATAGACTCATACTTGTATATTTATACTTGTTTCGTTTAGTTTGGTGAACTTACTAAACAAGTTGAACTCGGATTAGCTCTTAAATTACATATCTTCACTTTTCAACTTGTTTAGTCAATTTCACCATTCCGTTGTAAATTGGTGTTTTTACACATACTTGTATATACCTTTGCTTTTGATTTTGTTTGTTAAGTGTTTGGGCAAGTCGATTTCTTTAGGTTGCGTTCGAGGCGAAAGCATTAGCGTACCGCGAGGAAGTTACTTACCATTCGCGAAACAATAAAAGGCGTCAAGCTCACGACGTAAAATAAGCGCTTGTTGGGAGGCACTCCAACGGTTTTATTTTTCTGTTTTTCTGTAAATGAGTAGTGTAGGTGATAAGTGGAGGCCGCATTGGAAATTCGGTTTTTTAGGTTGGTTCTGTTTTTTCTGGTGTAGCGCGCGTCGCGCGCTCATGGGCGCGTCGCGCGCTGTGTTGCTTTTGGCCAGTGACCTCTTTTTAATGGGTCACTCGGCTCGACTTTTTCCCACTTACACCAAGGCCTTATAGTTTAGTATTTTATAGTTTTATTTGTAATTCTTTTGTTTGTGTTTAGATTCAAATTTTGGCCCGTTCGCTTGTGGTCGCATTTGGTAATTCTCCGATTTTGATTGATTCAACATGCCGGTTGTGCGGTAATGATTGATCGAATTTGTACATAGCAAGATACTCGTTTATCGCTTTCTATAGCATAACATGTTTAGGAGACTTTTCATTTGTACAATTTTCATATTACTCATTTTTTTTGCATAACTTGCTTATGACTTGAATCACAATTAGTTTTCCCTTTTTTACAATAAATGTGAGGTGGCTTTCGATTGTGTATATATGCGAGTGACCTACATTTCTTGTTTTAACTAGATATTATTATGTTTAATCTTTAATTTGTATTGATTTTGTGAATGCACGAAAGTGATCAAGGCACTTGTTTGATTTTGATCACAACTACCTTAGCCAAATGTCAATTTACCTTGTGAGTTTGTGACCATTCATAACCCCTTTGAGCCTTTTTATCATTTTCCATTTTGTTTTTGAACTTGAGACATAGTTCACCTTTTTGATGGATTTTGATTATCGTTTTTCTTGACCTTCACCTATGATGTTTGGTTGGATTTTTACCTTGCCTTAAAAAGTAGGGAGTATTTACTTGATATTGTGGTTGAATTCAAGTTGGGGAGAGGATGTTTGCTTGCTTATGTTGTGGTTGATATGAGGTTGTGAAAAGAAAAAGAAAAGAAAAAATGTGAGAAAGAAATAAAAGAAAAAGAAAGAAAAAAAGAGAAAACGTCTGAAAAAGAAAAGAACAAAAAGAGTTTGGAATGAAGATTTGTGTTAATAAGTTTTGTGTTTGGTGTGAAACTTGTGATGAAGAAGAGAGTTGGATTGAAGTTATATTGTTTGAAACTTTGTGGAAGTAATTACTCCCTTAGGTTTAGGCAAGTTTTTGTTTCGATTAGCTTTAGGACTTATCACTTGTTTGTTAACCGAGCCACATTACAACCTTGAAAGCCATTGTGATTCGTGTCGTTGCATTTTCAATACTATTTTTGAATGAGTGGATAATTTTGTCTATTGTTTGCAAGTTTGTCGGGTGAGTGTCATTAGTCCTCACCTTTCGGTGTTTTTCATCTACCGATGAATTTTTGCTAGGCGTGATTCGTGATTGAGCTTGTGATGTTTTAGAATGTTTTGTATGATTTTTGTACTAAGGATTCGTTTCTTTTTCATGTTGTCTTTGTAGGATTGTGGTAAGTGTTTACTTTGTTTGTGTGTTTTTGTTTGAACCGTATAATTGTTTCATTTTTCCAAATCTTGTTGATTCTTGATTCTTTGATTTTTACTTTTGCGATTTGAGTGTTTGGCCCTGTTTGAGGACAAACAGATTCTAGTTGAGGAGAGTTTGATAAGTGCCAAAATGTAGTTATTTTGTGTATGTAAATAGTGGCACTTATCGATACTTTTTGTTAATATTGTATGAATAATTCCCCGTTTTTGTGTAAATTTGTATACTTTGAGTTTTATTACGTTTTTATGTAAATATATACCGTTTGATAGTTTTGTTGTCTTTTTGTAGGTATTTTTGGCATTTCAGAGTCTCGAGGAATAAAGTGTCGAAGACACGGCTGCGGACGCGTTTTTGAAGAATAATTCTGCTGTTCTGGTGTAGCTCGCGTCGTGCGCTGAAGGTTAAAAAGAAATAAATCCATGCAGGAGATTGCTCGCGTCGCGCGCTATGTAGCTCGCGTCGCGCGCTAGGGCGGTTTAGTGTTTTAAGTGAGAGAGCTCGCGTCGCACGCTCTGCGTTTTCTATTTTTTTATATATAGTTCGGAACAAATTTTCTAGGCTTTTTATCACCCATTTCCCCCTTGGAGTGGCTCTGATCCATTTTTGATAGTTTAAAGGTTTAGGAAACACCATTGGATGCTACATCATGTGGATTGATCATGGATTTGTCTCGATTGCTTTGACACGGTGAGAGTTTCTGGTTCATCTTCTTTCTTCTCTATGTTTCATTCCAATGGTGGGTTTTGTATGTATATTTCTACTCTTCTTGTATGTATATTTGTCGATCTTGGGATCGTTTATATATTCGCTTTATAAATCATCATTGTTGTTATTCTTGATCTTTTTGCTTAAATGCTCTGGATTTGTGTTGTCTCAGAAATGGACATCGTAGATCTTGATTAGGAATGATAACTGTTAGTTTCTAGGTTTCAAAAATGGATTTAGGGCTAATGACCGTTATAGGTATCGAGTTTAATGCCTCCATGTTGTTTGTGTCGGTTGAGACATCGTTGATGTGAATAGTGCGGTTGAGCTTTCGTCGGTGTTTCAGACATGGACACTGATGTGACGTCTCGACTGATTCCCGGTGATTTTGATGCATATTGTGATTGTGTTGCGATAAGATCTTCATGTTTAAGTATTCGATGGGTAGAACGAAATGCAATTCCATAACTATTTCTCTTAGACTATTGAGAATGTTTAATTGCTTTTATTTACCTTTCCGCACCCAAATCATGAAACTTAGAACGCGAGATAGTCGAACGGCGGTTCTTCTCACCAATCTCTGTGGACACAATAATTTCCCGGATAAATATTTCCAAAACTTTTGTTGCTTGCCGCTTTACCGCCACAACAAAGCTTAAAGTGATTTTGACTGGCACACCTTGTAAAGAAAAACTTGAATCATATATATAGCCTTGGATTCCCTCTTCCACCACTAAACTAAATAATGTGAGACTTAGAAGAACTTTAATTCTATATATAACCTTGGACTCCCTGTTCTTTCACAAAACTAAGCGATGTGAGACTTCTTCTACATGTATATTTTCAACCAATTCCAACAATCTTCACCTTGATTGAAAATAATGCAGTAACTTTCATTGTCTTCACTGACAACCATACTCCACCATAAATAGTATCAACATGTATATTTTCAACCAAACTCAACAATCCACACCTTGATTAAAAATAATACATCAATTTTCACTGTCTTCACCAACAAGCATATTCTACCATAAAGAGTATAGTCACTTGAAGCTACACCACTCTAAGAGTTTTCACATTGTCTTCACCGACGATCATAGTTTTAAAAATATCATACTCTCTCATGAAAAATATATTTCACTTGAAAATAAACCGCTTCAAAAAATTTACATTGTCACCACCGACAATCAAATACTTTATCATGAAGAATAAATTTCACATGAAGTTAAACCACTCCAAAAATTTCATAAGTAAAAAATTAGGTTGAAAACTTATGATGTATAACTTCAATGTTGGCAATGGCATGAAGCTCTTCCACCACCTACCTTGTGTAATCTTATTGTATCAACACGTCTTTGACTTGAACTTTTCACATGTCAAAAACAATTCTGCCATCAATTTTCTCTAGCCCAAACTGCACAGCAGAATATGTGACTGCAACTCAACAACTCTTTCACGACATTACCCTTCTTTTTTTGAAGTGGAAGATCAGACAAAGCTACAACCACAAAACATACTAAGAACACTTATCCCTAAATCAAACTAAAAACTTTGATACTAATTATTGAGAAAAACTAGCATCGAAAAAACAAAAGAACGCAAGAAAAACACAAGAACATAATGTAGAAACTCCAAAACTGAAGAAAAAAACCACGATCATTTTCAATAGACAACCGGCGAATAACACTATGTAAAAATTGTTACAACATATAATATACCCTCAACTAACCTGAGCCCTAGTACACCCACCCCTTCCAAAATAGATATTTAACTACTTCTGACAACAATTTAATACAAAAATATAAGAGAACAAAGAAAGTTAAATACAAACTTAAAGTATTTTTGTCGGATATATTTTGTAAGGAAAAACTTGAATTCAATATATAGTCTTGAATTCCCTCTTCCATTACTAAACTAAACAATATAAAACTTCTATTGAGTTGATTTGGTTTGCGGTTTTCTATTGACTTGGTTTGATTTTGAACACCCATAATCTAGGTGATCATATACCAATCTTTTTAGTGATTTTCTTTTCCTTCGAGTTAAACTTTTCAAAAACAAGTTTTGTAAAATTATTTTTTAATTTTAAAATTTGAAAATAATAAATTTGTTTGAATATGTTATTTTATAAAATTCACTTATCTTTTATTTATGTATTTTGAAAATCAAAATAGTTTTAGATGAATTTGGTTTTTATTTCTGAAAAATAGGAAAAGAAAAAATTAAGAAAAATGATACTCCCTCTGGCTTGAATTATAAGTAAATATTTTCTTTTTAGGTTCATTGAGTACTGAATGTATCTGGTCTACATAAAAGACCAGATACATTCATTATTCAATGAATTTAAAAAGAGAATATTTGCTCATGATAATTTCTATAGGGAGTAATCTTTTTTGTTTAGCCAACCAGTTCCGATCCACATAGTGAACCGACTAACCTGATTTCGTTGTTCAGAGAAATGACTCATTGGCCATGTCTTGTTTCCATGTAAAAAGAATATACAAGAATCATCTTGTTTTATGAATGTAATTATACTAGATCAACGACTTGATGGTAGGTTCTAAGCTGTAGACTTTTTGGTACAATGATAGAAGTTTTTAGTAACTAGCGAGTAAGGTACTTGCAAGTTTAGATTTTAACACTCAAATAAGTATAAAAATGAAAGTAGTACGTAGGTGTGACTCTGAGTCTCGCTTATATATGGTGGACAGATAGAACCATTACCGAGTGATCTGGCATGGATTATGAGATATTCTTGGATGCAACGCTAGATATGAAATTAATGGCAAGCTTTAAAGTAGTTCTCTATAGTGGAGGTATATATGTTCTTCAACCATTGGAATAATTTATTAGTATTAGGCCACATAGTTGGGCCTTTCAACCAACCCATGATAATTGCCCACATGTTCCTACTATTAGTAATGTAGTGAAAAATGTTGGGGCTAAAATTTATGAGACTGGTCCAAGCATAAGTTCTATTGAGGATATAGAACAATTCAGAGGATGACTCTGAGAAGAGGATGAGCCTTCGTCGTGGTACTAAGTAGGAGTATGTGGTAATTAATGGGAATACATGTACTTAATGCTCATGTGTCATTGTAGTGTTCCTTTGTGTATGGCCACATGTGCCCTCACGTTCCTAGGGTAGGAGAAGAATATAATTCACGTAGGGCACTTGAGTATTATTATAAGATTGAGGCCATATCCTGACTGTTGGTTATGGTTTTTTAATTTCCCTTGGCATTCGACCATTGTTCTTGGCGCTCTTTATGCTGCCTATAGATGTGGAAGATGATGTTGGTTTATTCTTTTCAACTTCTTTTGCTTTTGAAATCTATATATATTCTCTTCCAGGTTTGCGACTCAAGCGGTTGTAGTTGTAATTTTCTTGGCATCTCTTTTTTTGTTCTTCGTCACATTATTCTTCGCTCTCCAAAACCTACACACATATTTAAGGTACTTATTTCTTACCATTTTCTTTGAATAGTTTGCATTATCTTTCTAGGTTATGGAAACCTAAAAAGCCTAAACATTTCCTTAATCAACTTAGGTTGTGATGTCCAAATTAGTTATGCATCATATGGGACCAAAGTAGAGGTAATAAATGAAACACCCTAAAACCCCGGCTTATTATTATAAAATAAAGCATGCCAAGTGTCATACCCCAAAATTTGCCCATCATATTTATTCATATTTCATTCCATCTGACTTTCAAACGCTCAAAGATACTCAAGAAGGAAGCATATAGTCTCTCTCCTAAACAACAGCCTCTAAAGCTAGGGTTTCGTTTCTTTCCAAGAAAAATCAACTTCTGATACCTCAGGTGGACTTCATGGTCTCTCATATGCCTCATAGTATCCTCAGGCCAAGTTTCAAGCCCTGGTTCAAAAAGATTACTCAGTCAATTGCTCAAACGATCAATAATCGACTGGTTGACCTAAAAGTCAAACTATGGACAAACTATAGTCAAAACTTCTGATTTTTGGTCAACATCCTCATTATGGAGTATCATTCATCATTTGATCAAGGATTGGTCATGATTCATCAAGAAAAACTCCAGAATCATCAAGAACCTGAGTTTCTAAATTAGGGTTTTTAAGGAAAAAGTCAACTGAAATTTTACGGGCCATAACTCCCACATGGAACATCAGAAATTTTCCATCCAAAGCTCAATTTGAAGGAAATTGAATTCTCTACAATTTTGTCTCTCACATGCCAAGGCCAAAAATGCTTCATTTGAGAGATATGAGCCAAAACATTACAGGTCCTTCTAAAGGATCGCAAAAAAGTCAATTTTTCTCAAAGACCATAACATGAACATGGTAGACTCAATTGAGATGAAACAAAAAGGGTTGATTAGAGGACTCTTCAAGATTTCCAAAAAGTCCAAGAACATGGAAAAATGTTAAAGTATGAAGAGATGGCAAGATGCATAAGTTCACTTATTTTCAAGGGCATGTATGAAGAGAAAAGGTTCAAAACTCCAAAAATTTCCAAATGGGCCTATATTATTTCCATCCAATCTTTATCTTAGGCCCATGCACGCCCAAAAACAAGAGACTTTTTATTTTTTATTGTTTTATTAATTATTTTATGGTTTTTATCATTTTAAATCATAAATTAATTATATAAAATGATAAAAACACAAAAGATTTTATTTTGGTTTATTTTTAGGAATCCAATATTCAGTTTAAATCATGGCCAAAGTGATTGGAGAAGATTGATAAAAAATAGAAAGATTTATACACAAATTTCAATCAAATTTGCTCATATTTCCAAATCACCAATCACATGATTTCTTTCCCAAGTAATTAACCTAATTTCTTCTCCTATAAATAGCTAACACATTCAGCCTCCAAGGGGACGAAAACCCTAGCCTTTAGAGTACCTCCAAAAGTTCCAAAAATCTCAAGAAAGTTGAATTTTCGTTTTGATATTTGGAGTTACTTTCACGTCCAACCAATCATCCCAGGTTGCTCACCAGGTGCCCAAGTGCAGGTAAGAACCCTAGACTCACTCCCATGCCACGAATGCATGCATATACCATCATTCATATTTCTCTTATTTTAGTTTGCTTTCGTTTTACATGTACCATGGCCTTTTAACGTGTTTCGATGTTTTCTCTAAGTTTATGCTGAATAACATAAGGGATTTGAACCCTAAAACTGAAGCTCAAACACATGTGGTGTGATTTCATACTTTTTGCTTTCGAAACTCATGTGTGCAGGCTGAATCCGTCCAAACAAGGGGCTCCCTCGTAATCGCAAGAGGTTAATCAAGGGATCTGGACGTTTTACTCGGTTAATTAACGTGGATCTTCCTAAAAATTCTGCAGTTCTTCATTGGAGAAGATGATACGCGTGGAGCTATATGGTTGGCCCGTCAACCAAAGTAATATCTCTCCCATTAACGCCACGCATGGAGCCACGTTAATGGTTGGTCAAACTTGGCAGGCCCTCTCTCCATCTCTGATTGGATCTCACGCAACATAGGGGACCCACCTCTTGACTTTGCTTTTGAATTCCCATTATCCTTTATATTTTTATATATATCATATTAAAGCCATATTATTGTTGAGTGATACGCACAGCACAACTGGCAAGGCTTTACATTGGCATACTACAAAACCCAGGTTCGAACCTGGTTGAAGACAATAATTTTTACACTTGCTGACTTCGCCGATTCAGTGCTATACACCTACACAAGACTACTGCGCATCCACTTCCAGCCACCGTCAGATCATTATGGCCCCTGACCCAACGCATGTTAGCTGCATGCGCACCAAAGACCTTCAGGACCTGCACCACACTAAATCAGAGCTAAGTGTTTCAATTTTTTATTTTATTTTATTTATTTATTTTGTTTTTATTGTTTTCTTTAATTTAATTTCTTTTTTTCTTTTTTTTTTCTTTTTCTTTTCATATAAAAGAACCTTCAACTAATTCTTTTTAAAAATCTAACCCTTCCTTTTCTTTCATAAAAATAATTTTAATTTATTAATTAGGGTTAGTAATTTAATTTAGGTTAATGTTTTTAAATTGATTTTAGATTCATAATTAGTTTTTTTTATCAAATTAATTAGGTTAAATAATTAGGCTAATCAAATACTTTTTATGCCTTAAACCCTGATTTCATCATGATCACTAATCACTGCTATTGGTAGGTGTTATCCATTAACACATTTTTAGCCATATAAACATTTTGGGTCACAATAAGTTTTCTTTTTAGGGTTTGTAGATCAATTAAGGTTTATAGATCATTCGTACACTAAAAAGTTCTTTTTCTTTTGTGTAAATTTTCAGGGTTACCCAAATGTCCTCCGATTACGCGCCATGCCAAATTAAAAAAGCTAAGTTTTCTAACTTTTATTTATTTATTCATTTTAATTATATGTTTCCTCTTTTATTTATTTATTTATTCTTTCTTGCTTCTTTATTATTTTCAAAAGGAAAACTTATTTTATCTGAACCTATTTGTTTATAAAATTATATTTTCGCAACCTTTTAATTTATTTAATCGAAGTTTCGATTTTTTTATATAAATATTAACATTATTTATAATAATCCTTTTAGGGTTTACTCAACCCCATTTATCTGCCTTTTAGTGAAAAAATAGGGTTTATACCCATAGCTAACGAACCTTAAATGCACTAACGCTTCTCTTCTTCATGTCAAATTTTTTAGGGTTAATCGAAAATCTTCCGACTACGCGCCAGGGCATTCAAAAGATAATCAATGTCAATCGAAAGTTTGAGGAAGATCAAGTCCGAAGACGTGCAATTTAAATTTATGTTTTATTTTAATTCCCCATCCCCGCAGGTGTTTATTGTAATAGCGTAGGAATTTATCATCTGCCTTTTAATTTCTGCAATATTAACTACGTGGTTAGTAATCTTAGGGAGTGCAAGCCTTTAACAAAATTAGGATAACTAATTACAAGATAAATAATCGAACTTAATCACGTACTGTTGCACCCACACACCTTTAAGTTAATTCCTCTTGTTGCCTGTTGCCTGTTGCCTATTAATTGTTGTCTTACGAATTATGCCTAAATAGTCAAAGTCCCTCGATTCCGAGGATACCTAAAGCAATGTTGCCTTCAAAGTTATTGAAACTCCCTCGATGTTGCCTCAGTAAATGGTTTGTCCCTATTGCTAAGGTATCCTCGCATGATGCCTAAAAAGATTAATGACTATTCTATCCTTCCCTTAGACTACCTGCCCTCTTTATGGCATGGGACAATCTTATGGTGAACGATTACTCTCGATGACCCGCACATCCAATTGAAAGGCTTCCTGCCCACTTATGGCATGGATAGATCCTTTCGCCTGAAAAGCCAAAAGAACGAATTTTCAAACTTAGGGTAGTTGCTACTAATTGCTTGCTCTAATTCAAATTACTTTTTACACCTCTTTTTCAAATCAAATTCAAAAAGACTACGCTTATTTACAAGCTAAAGTTCTTCTTCGAAAATCTTTCCAAACAACTCAAACATTTCAAACAAAGTGAGCTAAGCAATTAAGAGTCCGTGGATAACCATGGATACAAAGGGTGCCTTACACCTTCCCTTTGTATAACTTACCCCCCAAACTCAATCTCTTTTCAAAAGGTATTTTTCTATTCTTTTATCCTTTCTATTAAATTGGATAAAATAAAAGTCGGTGGCGACTCTTGCTATCTGCACATTTGTATATAAAAGTCAGTTCACCGTATTACAGAACTGGCGACTCTGCTGGGGATGCTTTCGAATGAAAGAGGGGTTACCTTAGGGCTAGGATCACTTTAAATTTGTTTGTCTTGTTTGATTTATCTCTAAAGGCTGTTTTGTGTATCCTGCTGTGTGAAATATCCTACACTCGGATCTAGTGTACCTTAGGTATGTGGCATGAGACCAGGGAGGTTGTACGACATGTATCGTTATGGTTGAACTGGTGGCCACCTTTAGTGCGAGACTTTGGTTTGTCCTGATGGCCCTTGAATATGATCGAGGAGACATTTGGCTACCGCGTGGTGTCATAAGCACTAATTCGCCCTTAGAACCCTAGTTGAACTTGACTTTGGCCTATAGGAAGTAGCGAGATATCTGGCTTTGGATTCCTGACTGAAGCCGGTTGATACTCGATGCTACACTCATTGGGATTGGACTCTAGGGATGCTTTTGGCTGGCCAATCGAGTGCCATGTTGAGACAATGCCCGCGAGAAAGATCGGGGATATGAGCACCATAGAACCCGGTTACTATTCTAGGACAGGTTGAACCAACGTAACTTCAGCGGGGAGGGTACTTACCTACGAACTTCACGCAAGCCTTTAAACCTAAGGACACTTGTGTGACTTGTCTGTGCTTGCTACTAACCCTTTGGTTTTCTTGCAGGTTTATTTGTGGGACTCACTCGTCCTTACTATCTTACGCTTTTCCTGATGCATTGCATAACATCATGACATCATGACATCATAAGCATAACATGATTTAACTAACCCTTTCAAGGATCTTAGGAATTTAGGGCGCACAACTTCAGGTGCTCTTATCAAAGATTGAATTCCTATCAAGGGGCAAGAGGATATACTTTCCTCTTGCCACATACCTTCCAATTCAGAGACGCTGTATGTAACACCCCTTTCTATACCCCAAAATATTTAACAAATAATCAGAGAATAACATGCATATAATTCAAAAGGGCGTCACATTGATACCTTGAGAAGAACTAAAAACCAAAAAAAAACTGACAGCATTTATCTATACAGCACAATACTCCTGGTCATTTTTAATAACACTCAATATCAATTCACAATCTAACCTGAATATGCATTCACAGCGGAAATATATGATACTCATGTGATTTATAATGATTCATGTCCCATACCATGATCATACATCGACTAGTAGTCTCAATCCAACATAAAACATAATTAAAGGTTTGGCTTGTAAGCCTCTCAAAAGACATGTAATCGATAAATAAGTTCACCAGTCATAGCATAATACATACACAAACATAACATGAGTTCAATACACCTAGTCTACCCAGTGTTACATGACCAGAGCATCGACTCACTACCTAGTCTCCAATAACCAAGGAAGAACCTCCGGCTAGGCACACGCAGCTACTAAACTCCAGAACCTGCATGTCGCCAAACGAGGGCAACATTAAAACAGAAGGGTGAGAATACGAACCATTATGAAGAAAGTATAACAGAATGTAATGGTTAAATCAACCCTTCAAGCAATTAGTCATACTATGTGAAACAAAATAGATCATAGTAATCAACACATATTTCACATGTTATCGCATATACAACAAGCACAGATAATATAATATTCAATTCTACTATTATATTCTCAAGAAAGTACACAATCATAGTTATCACATATTCTCACACTTTGTCAAGTATGGATTCAAACTCCACCTGTCTCAACTATCAAACTCATACACATTTTACAACTACATCAACTTCACACACTCAATTATCGCATAATTTTAATGTGACTCAATGCAAGATATGTGACGCTATGCATGTGGTACCGAATTGTGAACCCAAAGTTTCACCGCTTTCCGATTCAATATTTAGAATCCAAGCCACGCTTCCGATCCGAACAAGACCAAAGCCCACCAAACGTAAACATATAGTTTACTGCTTCCGATTCACTTTAGAATCTAAGCCTCGCTTATGTTTCAAAGCAAACCACCTTTGTTTCAAGGCATCCATGATATGAATGTATGTACAATGTTAATCAAACATATGCAATTAAGATCATCTCTACCATCTTAATATTTAGCATATCACAATAATTCAACCCTATGAATTATCCACAATTATTGTACACAACATTTTCATCACATAAGCATTATTCACATATAATAGCCAACACACAATTTCAATGCACCATCTCAATTGACACTAATAATTAATACTATCACATGCTATCTCACAATTTGTCAATTTCATATGGTTTACTCACTTTCATATTAAGCCAACAAAACATTAGTATTTTATCAACTAGTTATTTCTAAATTTCAAATTTTAGAATCATAATAGAAATACAATCTAATTTTGCTATTTTTATTCGAAACATATTATATTAATTTTTTTATAGAAATCAATTCCATTCAAGCATCCCTGTTTTTCTAATTAATCTAAATATATGTTTATATCATCATATATTTCATATCATTAAAGTGTGGATGGTTTGCATTGTTATTGACTAAGATACTAACAGTAGCATCCCTTTACTAAATGTAAGGTGTTCTCACGTTTTCATGGATTCATAACTGACACAGTAGCATTTCCCTTTAATTAAGTGACCTGTGATCATTGTTTTTTTCTACCTATTAGTCAAATAGTAGCAGCCAGGGAAATGGAAGAGGTCCACTAAGGAAACAGAGCATAAAAGAAAATACTAGTTCATTTATCAATTGATTTCTTTACAGTAAACAGCACCACAATCGGTGCTCACTTTCTTCTAATTGGCCACTAGCTAGATCGAATGCTGCATGTTCGTAGAATGATTTATTGGTTCATGTTTCTAGGCAGCACAGTAGCGAAAAGTACAATATACATGGGGAAAAACGAAACAACATTTGTTGTGGCTATTAATGTCCACTTGGATTCAAGAGATAGC
Source organism: Vicia villosa (assembly GCF_029867415.1). NCBI lineage: Eukaryota > Viridiplantae > Streptophyta > Magnoliopsida > Fabales > Fabaceae > Vicia > Vicia villosa. Next base: position 126,751,483 of record NC_081184.1, on the reverse strand, counting down.
ATAGCATGTTCATTTACTCATCAGCCAAGTTAATAAAAAAGATAATACAATTATATACTAGGTGGATATGAGTCCACGTTTTCTCATATCAAGAGGAATGTCACATTTTTAATTATTTCACAGCAACAAACATATTCATTTATTACCTACTTGCTGCAAGTCAATTTACAGCAACAACATATGCATTTAGCTACAAGGTAACCCAGTTACTATTTGACCAATAAATAGGAAAGAAAACGTCAACAGTCAACCGAGTGAAGGAACAAAATGAGTGGAACACAGCACCTTCCAATATAATTTTTAGTTTCCAAAATTCCAGTATGCCAACAGAGATTAAACACATATTTTATGAGATTCACCATGAACAAATATAACTACATTAATCTACCAATTACCCCATTATACTAACCCACAATGATTTGGGATTCTCCCCCTTACCTCTTGTTTTCTCCTCCAAAACCCTAGCTTCCTCTTCTTGTTCCTCTCCTCCACTTCTATTCTTGAAAAACCAGAAAAATGAAATGAATCTCCTCTACCCTATTTCCCTTCTTACTATCTTTATTTATTATTCTGGGCTTTAAAATAATAACACCCCCCAATTGCTTATTACTCTAATAAATAGGCCCAATTAATCTAACTCTCTAATAACTTAATTAATTCTATTAAACACAAATGCACTCAAGTTTAATTAATTAAATAAATCATTAAATCTCATAACTATTAAATAATTAATTTAACACACTAAAGGTATAAAAATAATATAATAAAATAAATACTATATATAAAAAAAACGGGTTGTTACACTGTACCTATCAAGGGGCAAGAGGATTTATTTTCTTCTAGCCATGTACCTTCAAATTCAGAAGTATCCCGAATCAGAGGCTATGACCCACTGGATATGGTGAGCTTGATTCCCATAGAAGAACCACTACAAGAAAATATGCAGATTGCGACGGTTATTTTGGTAGATTACGACGGTTAAAACCACCACAATTTACAATCCACGACAGTTATAGTACCGTCGCAGAAACGTGTGTCCCCAACCTGTTTCGCGACGGTTGCCAAAACCGTCACCCCAACCGTCGCGCTAGTTCACGACGGGTTGGAACTGACATAAACTAGAAATGGCGACGGGTAAACACCGTCGTGAATATGACTTCGATTTTTAATTTCGTTGTTATTCGCGGCGGTTTAGAACTGTCGTGAATGTGATATCCTGACGGTTGGAACCGTCGTGAATATCCCATAGATTTTTTTTGCTGTTGATTGTGACTGTTTAAAACTGTCGTTAATGTGATATCCTGACTGTTCAAACCGTCGTAATTTGATTTATAAGTTTTTAATATAATTTTTTTTAGAACGATTTAAAGGGCTACTAATTATTTAATTTTTATATTTAACAACAACATAAATTAATATTAAGTTTTATATTTTTTATAATTTATTTTTAATTTAAATATTATCTACTAATATATATGGTCACTAAAACCACACATATGTGTATTATCCTATTATATAGGAAATCAAATAACATAATTAATATTATATAAAGATAAATAATACCATAAATCCTATTATATACTAAATCAAATAACATAATTAATACTAAAGATAAATAATAATATAAATATGTGGCTACAGTATCAAAATAACATAATTAATACTATAAATATAAATCAAATTATGTGATTCTTCCAAAGGCTTTCTAGACAACAGGGGTTATACTAGGTTTTAACAATATAATCTGATAGCGGTTATTTGTGTGTTGCTTGCTGTATGATCAACCCTGTTCACCGAATTAGCTCTCCGACCCCATTTGTCTCGTTCAGTCCTGACAAACAATAAATTAAAACATGAGTTTAATTGTCATATATCTCATTTCAACGTACATATATCATACATAACATTATAAGCCATAAAAAGTTGTATATAAATTGTCTAGCATTATAGAAAGTGCTATACCATTATAAAAAGTCTACACACGTATATACCACCTGACAAAAGCGTTCCTGAGTATTTACTTAAATATATCTCATGGCACAAACAATATTACATCATCCATTTTCTCTAAATAGTTTACAACATTTTCATTTCTTATATTTTTATTGAGACAGACGCCAAGAGTTTTAGGAAAACCATGGCTATATAACAAGACATCACATGGCAATACATGATTGAGAAAATATGTACGTTGTTTTGAAGTTTCAAAATACTGTTATGAACCATTCTAAATGTATGCAATGTTTAAATTGGACGATTAATACTGGCCTAGATGACAATCCAGGAAGTTCTTTCAACACACAATCTGTGCCAATCCTATGCTCTGTTTGATATATTTTGCAAGGAAATTAAGGTGTAATAGGTGAGCCCAACAGAGTATTGAACCAACAGACTCGATTATAGATTATGGAATAAACGCTTTTGCAATTCTATAAGGGCATACTCACTGTAACTTGCTAATACCGACATGAATATTTGATCATATTTATTCCTATTCACCTAACTTCTAAGTTCCAATCTATAAATGAAAAAGAAGGGAAGGAATACCTTTGAACTCGTATCAGCCTAACCTCAGATGACCTTAGATGACACCTTTGAGAGTTTGTCGAGACTAACCGGCATTATCGAAATAGCGACAAACACTTAACCTCGAGACAGTGTACTCGTATGATGCCGCTGAATTGAATACGAGGTCGGATTTTCTGTAAGGAAGAGACTTCTCTTAGTGCTCGGCATCCTTTGCCTCTCCGCTAACACGCAACTTATTTCAAACGTTCAGCTGTTGCAGAATTTTCTCCCTGGCTAAAGTTTGATCCAACAACATCAAAGAATGCATTCAAATATGGAAGATATTCTTTTCTTAAATTGATTCAGTCCATATAAATGTATTCACTACACAAAATATTAACAACAAGTATCAGCACATGACAAACTAATGGAATTGAGAGCAAGTATTAGTACATGATAAACCAACGGAAGTATCAATACATGATAACCAATGGAATTGAGAACAAGTATCAGTACGTTTCATGCTAAATGGAATCAAATACTTATCTTTTATGTTCCAATTTGGTTACGCCTACTTGCTAATGCGGATCAAGCCAGTTATAGATTGATATTGGAAACTCCTACCATATTACTTCTCTGCAAGCTTGTACAATCTTAGTGGACAAATTTTTCGGACAGACTAGAGGAAGACACAGAGTCTGGACTGAAGCTTCACAGTTCGCGCCTCCGAACTCCGTTATGAACTTTGATGTAGCTCCCTGTGACTTTTTATTGCAATGTAGGAATTGTGATTAGGTTCGGGCTTCGTCTGGGATGAGCATATTGGTAACATGAATTGTCATGGATCGACCACCATCTCCATAACAAATTTCTCTCCTTGGAACACCGTGGCATAAAACCATCGGTTGCTCGGATTATCATAACAATGTAGACATTATGTTAAATCCTGTAATATACTCATCAATATATTAATTTCTGAAAAATTGTTTAGCAGCAACTCATTAAAAATCCAGTCCATACACTAAGGCCGATATCGGAACAGCTGCTGGTGCTAAGCTCTCAACATATTCAAATTATGTAATTGTGCCAAAGGTTTTACTGATAACAGGGGTTATATTAGGTTTAAACCTATAATCCGATAGCTGTTATTACAAGCAAATAGTGCAATGTATGAAAAGTTCAGATACCACATAATAGAGTGAGAATATGTGACTTATCTATGAATGACGGTGTTGACGGTACAATCTGACTATTCGAGCGACATTTTGATGTTGGCCTGCTCGAAGTCTTCCAAGGCCCCAACTTTGCTTCTTCTTAATTTTCTCTTTGGCATTTCATCGAATGTGTGGTATGCTGAATTCCTGTGCGGGGTTGTTTTCATCTCTGTCATGAGCGCCATGAGGCTAACGCCATCATAAGACCGAGTCAACACAGAGACCTGTTTAATCTCTTTGATTATCTGATCTTTCTATGCACCCGAAAGGTAGATTAAAGGACATTAGACAATTTACACAACACCGAAGTTGGAGTTAATAGAAATACAAAAATCCATTTCTCTAATAAGCGTAGAAACTAGAATCTGTTCGAATAAAATACAGAAAACTTATCTGGGATGGAGGTTATCATTGTCAATACTTTGGCTAGACCCAACAATTAGCATTGTTTGACCAAACTTTCCACGATGGTGGAAGCGAGGTTTCCCTCCTTTCGGCCCGCTCACGCTTTCTGACTGGTTCAATCATGTTAGGTTGTATGCTTCAAATTGAAACGTTTGGTGAAGAATCTAGATTGACTGGAAAGCTGAAAGTTGCACGCTTACAATAATTTAGATTTGGCGGAAGCAGGAAATCGTAGAGTTAGTGGAAGGGTTTCACAGAATATTTGTATTTATGGGGTATATGGGGTGGCGACGGTAACTTTACAGTCTTCACCGTCGTGCCCTTTGATAATTGTTTTTTAATAGTGGGCGACGGTAGATTCACCGTCGTGAGGTTTGATAATTTTTACGTAAGTGGGCGCGACGGTTGGTTCACCGTCGTGACTTTGATGAGTTTCTTATGATGCAGGGTGTGTGTTATTTTGTTTAATGGGCGTCGTAACAAAAAATTAAAGGCGGTTTTTTAACCGTCGTGAATTGATTTTTAGGGCGGTTGTTATATAACCGTCGTTATATTTAATAATTTTAAAAAAATGTAAGGACGGTAGGTGTATACCGTCGTAACACGCGTCTCTATATTAGAGTTACGACAGTTATCAAGTAACTGTCGCAACTTTTGTGTCGTAAAACTCTAATTTTCTTGTAGTGAACATCCAAAAATCAGAGTTCTTCAAACAAAGATGCGACTAAATCATTTTCCAATGTGGCTAACTAAATTCCCAAAGATCCTTGAAAACATTGCATTTGCATTCATAACATCGCATCACAGGTTTCCACCACAGGTTTCTCACCTCCTCGCTGTTTATTTCAGCATCATGAATCTCGAGCAATCAGTCAAAGACCTTCAAGCTCAGAATGCCCAGTTTCAAGATCTGATCCTGAACTTGTCCAAGGGGCAATATAAACTGAAGGCACTCCTTACCAAGAAGAAGAAGGGTAAGAAGACTCAGGTGAAAAAGCTTATACCGATCCTGCAACTCAGGGATGCTGAAGCCTCCGAAGAAAGTGATGAGGATGAGCAAGATGATGATGCTAGTATCAAAACTGATGCAAAAAGTAACCATGATTCTGCCAAACTTTCCGAAGAAGAAGAGGACTATTACCATGAGGACGAACATCCCGATGACAAATACAAGATTTTAGAAGAGCGACTGAGAAGCGTGGAAATTCAGAAGGTACTTGGGCTGGATTTTGAAGGGCTTAGACTCGTTCCTGGGGTCGTTATTCCTCCAAAATTCAAAACTCCCGCATTTTCTAAGTATGATGGAGTCTCCTGTCCTAAACTACACTTGAGGTCTTATGTAAGGAAGATTCAATCTCATACTGCTGATAAGAAGCTCTAGATCCACTTTTTCCAAGAGAGCTTATCTGGAACTCAACTCGAATGGTACTATCAACTGGAGAGTACCCACATCCGCACCTGGGAAGATTTGTTTGTTGCTTTCTATAAGCAATATCAATATAATTCTGACCTCGCACCGACTCGCATGCAACTGCAAAGCATGTCTGTGGGACCCAAGGAAAGTTTCAAGGAGTACGCTCAAAAGTGGAGAGACCTGGCAGGCAGAGTTCAACCCCCCTTTACTGACCGAGAGTTAACTGATATGTTCATGAGTACATTAACTGGTCCTTTCTACAGTCACTTACTGGGAAGTTCATCATCTGGATTCACTGAGCTTATACTGACTGGGGAACGTGTTGAAAGCGGTATTCGAAGCGGTAAGATTCAAGTGGATACATATTCTAATACCTCAAAGAAACCGCACAATGAGAGGAGTGAATCTAATACTGTGGGGGTGGTCCTAGCCTCTAATCAAGTGCTGACACGACAAAGGGGCAACCAACGTAATCAAGGCGCATCTAAAAGACAATTTACAAAGATCAACATTGTTAGAACAAGATTTGTTCTGATCAATATTCTTAGTTTTGATGATAACAAGGATATGAATTTTGTGTGAGATAATGTGGTACTCTAATACATTGCAATTTCCCTTTCAGGAAATATATATAGAGTATGCACAAATCAGCGCTCAGAAGCTTTGTCTCAGAAGGTTCAGCATGCAACATTAGAACATGGTCTGGCAAGACATCAGAAGATGGTCGAGGCAGAATCAGAACATGGGTCTATGGAAGCATCAGAAGAACTTAAGATCAGAAGCAGAAGCACTGGAGTTCTCATGGTATCACGCTCATAAGCACTTCAAGGTCAGAAGACAAGAAGATGCTATGCACCAAGCTGTTTGACTTTGATGATATTCAAATATAATATTCAAACATCAGATCAGAAGAAAGTACAAGTGGCAGGCTACGCTGACTGACAAAAGGAACGTCGGAAGCTATTAAAGGCAACGTCAGTAGACAAAGCATGAACAAGGCTCGAGGTAGTTGACAAAAGCGTGAAACATTAAATGCAATGCTGTACGGAACACACAAAGCATTAAATGCATCCAACGGTCATCTTCTCAAACGCCTATAAGTATGAAGTTCTGATGAGAAGCAAGGTTACCAATTCTGAACGACTCTGAAACAATTCTGAAAGACTTGCTGAAACGCTGTCCAATTCAAAGCTCAGAAACTTCATCTTCATCAAAGCTCACTACATTGCTGTTGTAATATATTAGTGAGATTAAGCTTAAACGTTAAGAGAAATATCACAGTTGTGATTATAGATTTTTAGAAGCATTTGTAATACTCTTAATTGATTACATTAAGTTGTAAGGAACTAGAGTGATCGTGTTGATCAGGAAACTCTAGAAAGTCTTAGAGGGTATCTAAGCAGTTGTTCCTGGAGTGATCAAGTTGTGATCAGAATACTCTGGAAGACTTAGTTGCGGACTAAGTGGAAAACCATTGTAATCCGTGCGATTAGTGGATTAAATCCTCAGGTGAGGTAAATCACTCCGTGGGGGTGGACTGGAGTAGTTTAGTTAACAACGAACCAGGATAAAAATAACTGTGCAATTTATTTTTATCGTTCAAGTTTTTAAGACTACACTTATTCAAACCCCCCCTTTCTAAGTGTTTTTCTATCCTTCAATTGGAATCAGAGCGCCGGTTCTAAGGTGCAAGCACTTAACCGTGTTTAGAAAAGATTCAGGAAGAGAAAAACGCTTCAGTAAAAGATGGCTGGTGATGAACACGCATCTACATCTGGCTCTGCTGAGCAATACAATGGAAATGGTAACAATGGTTATACTAGCCCACCAGTATTTGATGGTGAAAACTTTGAATACTGGAAAGATAAACTGGAAAGTTACTTTCTTGGTCTGGATGCTGATCTATGGGATTTTCTGATGGATGGTTACAAACATCCAGTAAATGCTAGTGGCGTAAAGCTTACAAGGCAAGAAATGGATGATGATCAAAAGAAGCTTTTCAAGAATCATCATAAATGTAGGACTGTTTTGCTGAATGCTATCTCTCATGCTGAGTATGAGAAGATATCTAACAGGGAAACTGCCTATGATATATATGAGTCATTGAAAATGACCCATGAGGGAAATGCTCAAGTCAAAGAGACTAAAGCTCTTGCTCTAATCCAGAAATATGAAGCCTTCAAGATGGAGGATGATGAAGACATTGAAAAGATGTTTTCAAGATTTCAAACTCTGACTGCTGGATTGAGAGTTCTGGATAAAGGCTACACCAAGGCTGATCATGTAAAGAAGATTATCAGAAGCTTACCCAGAAGATGGGGTCCAATGGTGACTGCATTCGAGATTGCGAAGAATCTGAATGAAGTTTCTTTGGAAGAGCTTATCAGTGCCTTGAGAAGTCATGAAATAGAGCTGGATGCAAATGAGCCTCAAAAGAAAGGTAAGTCTATTGCATTAAAATCTAATATTAAAAAATGCACTAACGCTTTTCAGGCTAGAGAAGAAGATCCTGAAGAATCAGAATCTGAAGAAGAAGATGAACTTTCCATGATCTCCAGAAGGGTAAACCAACTCTGGAAGAGCAAGCAAAGGAAGTTCAGAGGCTTCAAAAGTTCAAAGAGATTTGAACGTGGAGAATCTTCTGATGACAGAAGATCTGACAAGAAGAAGGTTGTCTGCTATGAGTGCAATGAGCCCGGACATTACAAGAATGAGTGTCCAAAACTTCAGAAGGAAAATCCCAAGAAGAAGTTTCATAAGAAGAAAAGTCTTATGGCAACCTGGGATGAGTCAGAAGATGAATCAGACTCGGAAGATGAGCAGGCTAACTGTGCGCTGATGGCGACAGAAGATGATGGATCAGAATCTACATCAGAATCATATTCTGAAGAGGTATTTTCTGAACTATCTAGAAAAGAGTTAGTTTCCAGTCTAACAGAACTTCTGGAACTCAAAGCTCACCTTAGTATCAAATACAAAAAGCTGAAGAAGCAATTTGAATTTGAAACTAAGAAGCTGGAATTGGAAAATTCTGAACTGAAGGAAAAAGTTTTAAATCTATCCAAAAATAGTGGATCTCCTTCTGAAACAGAAAAAGCCATTCCTAGCATGAATCATATTCTGAAAGAATATGACTTGAGTTTCAGAAATTTTTTATCTAGAAGTATTGGCAGAAGTCAGCTAGCTTCTATGATATATGCTGTGTCTGGAAATAATAGAGTTGGCATTGGTTATGAGGGTGAAATCCCATACAAGCTTGAATATGTGGATGATATGAAAATATCATACAAGCCTCTGTATAACCAATTTAAATTTGGCCACTCTCATGATATTAGGCTCACTTCACATGCACAGAAGTTTAACACTGTTCACACCAAGAAACATGTGACACGACCTAAGAAATATCATGAATCTCCTATTAAAAATTATCATACTGTTCCTCCTGTTAAATATTTTGCTAAACCCAAGTTCAATCAGAACTTGAGGAAAACTAACAAAAAAGGACCCAAGAAATTATGGGTACCTAAGGAGAAGATAATTTCTATTGTAGATATCCTTGGCGGAAAAGAGGACAAACAACAAAATGTCATGGTACCTGGACTCTGGGTGCTCGCGACACATGACGGGAAGAAGGTCTACATTCCAAGACCTGGTGCTTAAACCAGGTGGAGAAGTCAAGTTTGGAGGAGATCAGAAGGGCAAAATCATTGGCTCTGGAACTATAAAGTTTGGTAACTCTCCTTCCATAACTAATGTACTTCTTGTAGAAGGATTAACGCATAACTTATTGTCCATAAGTCAATTAAGTGACAATGGTTATGACATAATCTTTAATCAAAAGTCTTGCAAGGCTGTAAGTCAGAAGGATGGCTCAATCCTATTTACAGGCAAGAGAAAGAACAATGTTTATAAGACAGATCTTCAGGATCTTAAGAATCAGAAGGTGACTTGTCTTATGTCTGTTTCTGAAGAGCAATGGGTCTGGCACAGAAGATTAGGTCATGCTAGTTTGAGAAAGATTTCTCAGATTAACAAACTAAATCTGGTCAGAGGACTCCCAAATCTGAAATACAAATCAGATGCTCTTTGTGAAGCATGTCAGAAGGGCAAGTTCTCCAAACCTGCATTCAAGTCTAAGAATGTTGTTTCTTCCTCAAGGTCGTTAGAACTCTTACACATTGATCTGTTTGGCCCAGTCAAAACAGCATTTGTCAGAGGGACGAAATATGGATTAGTCATCGTTGATGATTATAGCCGCTGGACATGGGTAAAGTTCTTGAAACACAAGGATGAGTCTCATTCAGTGTTCTTTGAATTCTGCACTCAGATTCAATCTGAGAAAGAGTGTAAAATCATAAAGGTCAGAAGTGATCATGGTGGCGAATTTGAGAACAGATTCTTTGAGGAGTTCTTCAAAGAAAATGGTATTGCCCATGATTTCTCTTGTCCTAGAACTCCACAACAAAATGGAGTTGTAGAGCGAAAGAATAGGACTCTACAAGAAATGGCCAGAACCATGATCAATGAAACCAATATGGCTAAGCATTTCTGGACAGAAGCAATTAACACTGCATGCTATATTCAGAATAGAATCTCTTTCAGACCAATTCTAAACAAGACTCCTTATGAATTGTGGAAGAACAGAAAGCCCAACATTTCATATTTCCATCCTTTTGGATGTATATGTTTTATTCTGAATACTAAAGATCATCTTGGTAAGTTTGATTCTAAAGCACAAAAGTGTTTCCTTCTTGGATATTCTGAACGCTCAAAAGGCTACAGAGTATACAATACTGAAACATTGGTTGTAGAAGAATCAATCAATATCAGGTTTGATGATAAGCTTGGTCTTGAAAAACCAAAGCAGTTTGAGAATTTTGCAGATTTTGATATTGATATATCAGAAGTTGAGGAATCAAGAAGCAAAGCTGCAGAAGCTGGCAATCTCAGAAGCAATGGATCAGAAGATCAAGTTGCTGCATCTTTAGAGAATCTAAGAATTTCTGAAGAACCAACAATCAGAAGATCACCTAGACTTGCCTCAGCTCATTCAGAAGATGTGATCCTTGGAAAGAAAGATGATCCCATCAGAACAAGGGCATTCCTTAAGAACAATGCAGAATGTCAATTAGGTCTTGTTTCTTTGATCGAGCCAACTTCTGTTGATCAAGCTCTAGAAGATCCAGACTGGATAATTGCCATGCAAGAAGAACTAAATCAGTTTACAAGGAATGATGTATGGGACTTGGTTCCTAGACCAAAAGGATTTAACATCATTGGCACCAAGTGGGTGTTCAGAAACAAGCTAAGCGAGAAGGGAGAAGTGGTAAGAAACAAAGCCAGACTGGTTGCTCAAGGTTATAGTCAGCAAGAAGGGATTGACTACACAGAAACCTTTGCACCAGTGGCCAGGTTAGAATCTATTCGTCTATTAATTTCTTTTGCCACTCAACACAACATCATTCTTTATCAGATGGATGTTAAGAGTGCCTTCTTAAATGGTTATATAGATGAAGAACTTTATGTCCATCAACCTCCTGGTTTTGAAGACTCTAAGTCTCCAAATCATGTTTTTAAATTAAAGAAATCATTATACGGATTGAAGCAAGCTCCGAGAGCTTGGTATGAACGTTTAAGTTCCTTCCTTCTGGAAAATGGTTTCACTAGAGGAAAAGTGGACACTACTCTCTTTTGTAAAACATTTAAAAAGGATATTTTAATTTGTCAAATATATGTTGATGATATTATCTTTGGAACATCTAATGCTACACTTGGAAAGGAGTTTGCTGAGTCTATGCAGGCTGAATTTGAAATGAGCATGATGGGAGAACTCAAGTATTTTCTTGGGATTCAAATCAACCAAACTTCTGATGGAACCTATGTTCACCAAACGAAGTATGTGAAAGAACTTCTGAAGAAGTTTAATCTTTCCGAAAGCAAAGAAGCCAAAACTCCTATGTATCCAACTTGTGTACTGGGTAAGGATGAGGTAAGTAAGAAGGTAGATCAGAAGTTGTACAGAGGTATGATTGGATCTCTTCTATATCTAACTGCTTCTAGACCTGACATTCTCTTTAGTGTTTGCTTGTGTGCTAGATTCCAATCAGATTCGAAAGAATCTCATTTAACTGCTGTTAAGAGAATTCAGAGGTATCTGAAAGGTACTACTAATGTTGGTTTAGTTTACAGAAGATCCAAAGATTACAACTTAGTAGGATTCTGTGATGCTGACTATGCTGGAGATAGAATTGAAAGGAAAAGTACTTCTGGAAGTTGTCAATTTCTTGGAAGTCATCTGATCTCATGGTACAGCAAGAAGCAAGCTACTATTGCCCTCTCAACCACAGAAGCAGAATATGTTGCTACTGTTGGTTGTAGCATACAAATGCTCTGGATGAGAAGTCAGTTGGAAGATTATCAGATATATGAGAGTAACATTCCTATTTTCTGTGATAATACTTCTGCTATATGTTTATCTAAGAATCCTATTTTACATTCAAAAGCTAAACATATTGAGATTAAACATCATTTCATAAGGGACTATGTTCAGAAGGGTGTTATATCTTTAAGCTTTATGGACACAGACCATCAATGGGCTGATATCTTTACAAAACCCCTTGCTGAAGATAGGTTTAAGTTCATTCTGAAGAATATCAGTATGGATTTATGCCCAGAATGAGAAGATGAGAAGATCTTATATATGAGTATCTTCTGAAATGAAATTGGATTTTTTTTATAAGAAGTTCTGATTGAAAGCAATTAGAAATGGTGATTCTGTTATTACTAACGTTTCATTGTCTAAGATGATTCAGAATCTCTTTAATAGCAAAATAGCTGTAACTGGCTATCCAGATGGTAAACATGTGTTCACTATTTCTGGACAAGCGTGCGTGCATTTGAGGGGACGTCTACTTAGGTAACTGTGCTAATCTCTTCCTTTGTCATTATTATCTCTCCTCTGTCACGTAACATTAAATGCTATCCATCATTTCAGTTTAATTTTTTTTTGTTTTATATTCCTCAAACGTTTTTTTCCCTCCTATATATTTCCTCTCTCTTGCATTCAGTTTCTTTTTATCTCTCTCTCTCTCCCATTCTCTGCATTTCGCATAAACCCTAGTTTACACATCTTTAACCTAGCATTCATCATGAACCCGGTGGACTCTGATGACTTGGGTGCTTATGGTTTCAAACCAAAAACTAAGACGAAGGCTCAAGTGTTGTCGATCCTTTTGAACAAGACGGTTGGAAGAACTGGTTGGATCCAGGTTGAGAAACACATCTCAGGGGTTGCCGACATAGATTTCAAGATGGATCTCTCAAGATTCCAAGAAGTCTCAAGTCAGATCTCCTCTTTGATGATGTTATCAACATTAACCCAAAGGAAGAAGACTTTCTTGAGATATTGGATGAAGTTAAGACTCATGTCCTTGACTTCTATGTTAAGAGAAAGTCCCATTTGAGACGTTAGCTCTCTTCCTGTGAACTGTCCCTCACTTCCTCTTTGGTCTCTTGGATCTCTCCTACAGCGGAGGTTCTAGTCTGGACAGGCATGAAGAGTTTTCAAGCTTTCATGGCTGAACAAACTGAGAAGACTGCAGGGATTCATGATATGTTAGCTAAGATCTTGTCTAAGCTAGGGTTGTAGTCCTTAAGTCCTTGTAGTTTTCGTTGTTTGATTGCATCTGTTTTCCTGCATTCCTCTTTTGTAATCCTTCTTGATGAAATCAATGAAAAGTTATTTATGTTTCTTATGTTTCTTTCCTTTTGTCTCTTGCTTTACATCTGAATCTTTTATGCTTTTTGATGTTATGACAAAAAGGGGGAGAAAATATATGATAAATGATCTGATTAATATTATCAGTTACCGAGTAAAAAGGCTCCACATTTACTAACAGAACTTGCAAAGTTCTATGTTTTTAAGTTGTGTTGTTGCATGAACTAAAGATCAACATAAGAAGTAACAAAATGAATCAAGCTCTTGGATTCTTGAAGCAAGCTGAGTGCTAGGAAGCTTCAGAATCAGAAGCAAGAAGGAAGAATGATCAGAAATAGCTCTTGGATTCTTGAAGCAAGCTAAGTGCTAGGAAGCTTCAGAATCAGAAGCAAGAAGCAAGAATGATCAGAAATTCTGATATTAGAATATGATCCAAATCATTGTCTATTTGCTCTGATACATTGTCTATTGGATCTGATATATTCTATATGGCCTATATGGCTCTGATACATATTTTGTGTTCTGATACACATTTTATGTTCTAACTCTTTCATGTTGACTTTTGTCGTTTAGTGTTGTTCTGTAACATTTCAGGATGTAGAGATGCTCTGATGATGCTCTGGTACATTCAACAATGTTCTGATACAATCTAGCATGAAGTGATGTAAGAAGAAATTCAAAGCTCTGAAGCTATCCGAGGGAAGCAGAAATCAGAAGCTGTGAATGTTCTAAAGATCCAGAAAACTCAAGTTCTGAAGCTGTCCTAAATGGAAGCAGGAATCAGAAGCTGTGAATGTTCTGAAGATCAAAGAAATTCAAGTTCTGAAGCTGTCCTAAATGGAAGCAGAAATCAAAAGCTGTGAATGTTCTGAAGGTTAAAGAAATTCAAGTTCTGAAGCTGTCCTAAATGGAAGCAGGAATCAGAAGCTGTGAGTGTTCTAGGGATCTAAAGAAATTCAAGTTCTGAAGTTGTCCAATGGAAGCAGAAGTTAGAAGCTATGAATTATCAAAAGACAGAAGCTTATGTGATCGTCTCTACCGAAATAATCAGGGAAGTCTTTTATTATTAAAGTTCTTCGAGTATTTATTTCAGGGGGAGATTATTCATCTCAGGGGGAGATTGTTAATCTCAGGGGGGGACATATTCACATGCTTATGCTATAGCTGTGTAATTTGTCTTTAGCCGTCTGCTCTTTCTGATCGCAAATTCATATCATTTATATATGTTTTTGTCATCATCAAAAAGGGGGAGATTGTTAGAACAAGATTTGTTCTGATCAATATTCTTAGTTTTGATGATAACAAGGATATGAATTTTGTGTGAGATAATGTGGTACTCTAATACATTGCAATTTCCCTTTCAGGAAATATATATAGAGTATGCACAAATCAGCGCTCAGAAGCTTTGTCTCAGAAGGTTCAGCATGCAACATCAGAACATGGTCTGGCAAGACATCAGAAGATGGTCGAGGCAGAATCAGAACATGGGTCTATGGAAGCATCAGAAGAACTTAAGATCATAAGCAGAAGCACTGAAGTTCTCATGGTATCACGCTCAGAAGCACTTCAAGGCCAGAAGACAAGAAGATGCTATGCACCAAGCTGTTTGACTCTGATGATATTCAAATATAATATTCAAACATCAGATCAGAAGAAAGTACAAGTGGCAGGCTACGCTGACTGACAAAAGGAACGTTGGAAGCTATTAAAGGCAACGTTAGTAGACACAGCGTGAACAAGGCTCGAGGTAGTTGACAAAAGCGTGAAACATTAAATGCAATGCTGTACGGAACACGCAAAGCATTAAATGCATCCAACGGCCATCTTCTCAAACGCCTATAAGTATGAAGTTCTGATGAGAAGCAAGGTTACCAATTCTGAACGACTCTGAAACAATTCTGAAAGACTTGCTGAAACGCTGTCCAATTCAAAGCTCAGAAACTTCATCTTCATCAAAGCTCACTACATTGGTGTTGTAATATATTAGTGAGATTAAGCTTAAACGTTAAGAGAAATATCACAGTTGTGATTATAGCTTTTCAGAAGCATTTGTAATACTCTTAAATGATTACATTAAGTTGTAAGGAACTAGAGTGATCGTGTTGATCAGGAAACTCTAGAAAGTCTTAGAGGGTATCTAAGCAGTTGTTCCTAGAGTGACCAAGTTGTGATCAGAATACTCTGGTAGACTTAGTTGAGGACTAAGTGGAAAACCATTGTAATCCGTGCGATTAGTGGATTAAATCCTCAGGTGAGGTAAATCACTCCGTGGGGGTGGACTGGAGTAGTTTAGTTAACAACGAACCAGGATAAAAATAACTGTGCAATTTATTTTTATCGTTCAAGTTTTTAAGACTACACTTATTCAAACCCCCCCTTTCTAAGTGTTTTTCTATCCTTCAAACATAACTTTGGCTGAAGCGTTACAACAGTTGCTGAAAGAAGGGATGATTACTTTAAGGGATCATCAATACAATCCTAATGCAAGATGCGCTTATTATTCTGACAGCATTGGGCATGACACTAATGATTGTTGGCCGCTGAAGAACAAAATCCAGGATATGATCGACACTGGAGAAATTGAGTTCGACTCTCCTGCAACCATGCCTAATCACAACAAGAGTGCTAATACTATGGATGGCTAGAAGGGTGGACTTTAAGATCATTAGTTTTATTTTCAGTTGCAATTTCTTTTTCTGTTTGTTTAAACATTCGACTTATGATAGACATCATTTGTTTTAATAATCATCATCAGTGCATTGCATATGTTTGTCTTGAATAATTTATTTCGCTATCACTCTTTTTAAATTATGTCTTTACTTTGCATATGTTTTGTGATACTCGACTCCTGTTAAAAGTTGTATGCCTTTTGAGGGAGGATGACGAAAATGATACCGCAACCTCATACAGTATGCTTTTGAACGGACTATGTTGATGATGTACAGGCATTGTTTCAATTCCTAAATAGTGGAGATATAAGGATGTTAATCCCTCGTCAACCCCGTTTGAGCCGAAGAAGTAGAAGTTTCTTTCTCACACAAATTAAACCCTTAATCATAACCTGGGGAAGGGTAGTTACTCAGCTAACTCAATTGTACTAGCTATTGTTTATACAAATAATGATGGGTTCCCGCAACCATTAAATCAGGCAGTCAATGTCCACCAAAAAAAAAGATGTTAAGTCAAAACCTATGAAGGAGACTTATCAAAAATCAAAAACATCCCGCTGACTATAATCTCAAAATAAACAGTTCAGGCAAAAGTTAGGGATAACAAAGTAAAAAGAGAGGTTGCTAAAAATCCTCGACAAAAGAAAACATTTCAAAAGAGGTCACTACAAATCTTCGACAGAAAGAAAGTATTACCAGGAAAGATGGATGTCTGTCCAAATAAAAATTCTGGTGCTCTAACCATCATCAAATTTCAAAATTACGACTTCAAATTCTGCTAGAACTTAAATGCAAAGTTAACTGGGCATAGGATCGAAGAACATCACGAAGATGGGTGTTATACCCCAAAATTTGCCCACATATTTTTCAAGAAAACTCCAATCTGAAAATTAAGGGTCTCATATAATCATGGATTTTTTATTTCAACAAATATCCTGACATATGAAATACTTAGTTTTTAGAATCTTTCTTATACAGTAATTTGGCTTGCAGTTGAATTTATTCTTACGCAAACACCAAATACTGTTTATTACTTCACACATGCTATTTATTTATTTACAGATAAATAGTACTGACACAATTGGTACAGAGTTAAATCTTTTTGCAGGCGCAGAATCAGGAAACTCATACTGTACTGGTAACAGTAAATATTAGTTATTTATTATGTCTGTGTTTTTAACAAGTCATGTAAATAACTTTCATTTTTCACATAAAACAAAAACAAAAAAACAACAAAAAAGAAAATTAACTTTGACTGTTGATTTTTCACTCTAACTGCTACATCAATACCTGAACAGTCAGTTGACAGCCAAACTGCTGGCAGTACAATCCTCAGTGTTTTGTACCATCAATCAAATCAATCTTTCACAATTCAAAATTCCAAGATCTTTTGTGCTAGAAGTCTTCTGAATATCACGCGATTAGCAGAAACTCAACACTGCACAAAAATCAGGTACGCTTAACTGTCTCCTACACAAACAGTCCCTAATCAGGGTTTTTCTTGTTTTTACAGGGGCAACAAGTTTTTGAGAGCTCAAATGGATTTCATATACATCCATATATCTCAAAGTACCATCATACAAATTTTCAAACTTCAATTCACTCAGACGCACCGTCAGCAGCTCAAACAGTCAACAGACGACCCGTTTGACCAAAAAGTCAACAGACAGTCAAAAATGAATTTTTTTGTCAAAGTCCATATTTTGTCAAAGGATTCATCATTTGATCATTGGATGATCATAATTCATCAAGGAAAGATCAAAAATCAACAAAACCCTAAGATTCAAAATTAGGGTTTTTGCCTGAAAAGTCAACTCAACTTTGACTGATCATAACTCTCTCATCCTTCATCCAAAAAATTCAAACCAAAGCTTGTTTTGAAGGAAATTCAATTATCTTTCAAATGCCATTGATCCCATGGTCATTGGATTCACCATTTGAAAAATATGATCAAAGACATTACAGGTCATTTTCAAAGTCAACAAAAAGACACTTTTTTCAAAAGGACACACAAGGAGCTTCAAAAATCATTTTGACATGAGACCAAAGACATTGGTTAGAGGACTCTTTGAGGTTTCCAAAAAGTGCAAGAACTCCTTCATATGACAAAAATTGAGGGATTTACACCTTGTTGAAGTTGGCTAAATTTTGGAAAAATACATGAAATCAACATTGTTCAAAATTGCATTTTTTCCAAATGGGGCCAAGTTTTCAGCATTCAAACATCATTTCCATGATGTAATGGGCCTCCCACGACCAAGACTAAGCCCATACCTTTTTTATCCATTTTTTGCATGATTTTATCTTACTTTAAGATTAAAATTAAAAGGAAAATGCATGGATAAATGGTAGCTTACAATCTAAGCATGACTCACCCAAGGAACCTTCAATTTTCTGCAGAGGATTGGTGCACAAGGCAAGAGCATTGAATGAAGTCAAGACTTGGTCAAAAATTCAAGGTTTTTAATATTTAAAAACCAAGTTTTCAACAAAGGCAACTAAGACACATCTTAGCTTCAATTCTAAGCACACATAGCTTATAAATAAGCTATCTTAGTTCAGCAAACAAGGGGACACGAATTCAGAAGCAAAGCTAAGCATAACACCTTTGTAATCACTTGAAAAAATTCAAAGAAAACTCAAATTCGAATTTGTAATTTCTGCTCATTTCAATACAAACTAAGCATTCATACACCTTCCTTGAACATCACTGAAACTATCTCAATCAATTACAAGCCTTGAAGCTCACTGAATCGAGCTACACAGGTCAAAAATTGTTCAAACTAAAATCAATTCGTATCTGGCTATTCACACATATTTAACAAGATGTAGACATACTATTGAGTTTGGTTTGAGGTGTAGATCATTTCTGGAGCTTTAATTAAGTTTTAGATACGTATACACGAAACCACCATTTTAGGGTTCTTCATCCCAAAATTAGGGTTTTCCAAATTAGGCAAAATTACAGGCTCTGAATAGCACCATTGAGTTCGCATGAACAATACGAACTCAACCATACCATCGCGCCAAATTTATACTCACGTTTGCTTGTATTCGCTATTATTACCAGGTGTAAAAGATTGGGTTTTTTACACCACCTGCAAATGAACGGTGTAAAAACCCATCTGAAGGTTGAAGATGATGCGTGGCGCCCTCTGATTCGCTGGGAGGCGCGCGCGTGTTTTTTAAACTGACTTGGAATTCAGTGTTTTGCAGGTGTTCCACGTGCTATGGTCCCTCACCATCTGGGCCTTCTGATCCATCCATCAGCTTATCCAACGCCTCAAAATACGCATGCACACCATGCTCCCTCACAAATTACCACACAGGATCAGTATCCTTTTATTTTCTATTTTTATTTTCTATTTTATTTAATTTCTTTGTTAAATTAATTAAAAATAGTTTTAAAAATCCAAAAAATACACAAAAAATATTTTTAAACTTCTAA